>NC_061113.1:93998838-94001550 GCF_002878395.1 Capsicum annuum
GTGTTACCCAAGAGTTATTTTATCTCTTACCTCAAAGGTAGAAAACTTATTTCCAAGGGGTGTATTTACCATTTGGTTAGAGTCAAACACACTAAGTTTGAGATTCTAACTCTCCAGTCTGTTAATGTCGTCAATGTATTTTCTGATGTCTTTCTTGATGATCTCCTAGGGATACCTCCTGATAGAGAGAAAGAGTTTGGGATTGATCTTCTTCCCGATACTCAGCCCATTTCTATTCCTCCTTACCATATGGCCCCTGCAGAACTTAAGAAGTTGAAAGAGAAACTCAAAGATCTACTAGATAAGGGTTTCATAAGGCACAGTGTTTCTCCTTGGGGTGCTCCTGTGTTGTTTGTGAGGAAGAAAGATCGCTCTTTGCATATGTGCATTGATTACCGCCAACAGAATAAAGTCACCATAAAAAATAAGTACCCCCTTCCGAGAATAGATGATTTGTTTGACCAACTGCAAGGAGCAAGTTATTTCTCAAAGATAGACCTTTATTCCGGCTATTATAAACTCAAAGTTAGTGAGTATGGCATCCCAAAAACTGTTTTTCAAACTCGTTATGGCCATTTTGAGTTTCTTGTTATGTCTTTCGGGTTGACTAATGCCCCAGCAGCTTTCATGGACCTCATGAATTAAGTTTTTAGACCAAATCTGGATATATTTGTCATAGTGTTCATCGATGATATACTGGTGTACTCCCATAGTGAGGATGAACATTCTAATCATCTCTGAACTATCTTACAAACCCTTGGAGATCACAAGTTGTTTGCCAAGTTCAGCAAGTGTGAGTTTTGGCTAAGGTCAGTTGCTTTTCTGGGTCATATCATTTCTTCCGAGGGTATTAGAGTTGATCCCCAAAAGACTGAAGCTGTTAGAAATTAGCCTAGACCTATTTCTCCCACTGATATCCAAAGTTTCTTAGGTTTAGCTGTCTATTGCCATCGTTTTGTTGAGGGCTTCTCCTCTGTAGCATCTCCTATGACTCGGTTGACCTAAAAGAAAGTGAAGTTCTTATGGTCCAAATCTTGTGAGAAGAGTTTTCAGGAGTTGTAGACTCAACTAACTTCAGCCTCTATTTTGACTTTGCCTGATGGTGCTGATAGTTTTGTGGTTTACTGTGATGCTTCGAGAGTTGGGTTGGGCTGCGTATTGATGCAGAAGGGTAAGGTGATAGCTTATGCTTCTAGACAATTGAAACCCCATGAGAAAAATTTCCCCACCCATGACCTTGAGTTAGCTGCGATTGTGTTTGCTTTGAAAATATGGAGACACTATTTGTATGGTGTCCATATTGATGTTTTCACTGATCATAAGAATCTGCAGTATGTGTTTACCCAGAGAAAATTGAATCTTCGGTAGAGATGATGGTCAGAATTATTAAAGAACTATGATTCGAGTGTGCTGTACCATTTGGGCAAGGCCAATGTTGTGGTGGATGCCCTAAGTAGAGTGTCCATGGGTAGTGTTTTGCATGTGGTAGGAGGTAAGAAAGAGTTGGCTCGTGATGTACATCATTTGGCTAGATTGGGGGTTAGGTTGTTTGACTCTGCTGAAGGTAGTATAGGGGTTCTGAGTAGTTCCGAATCCTCCTTTATTTCAGAAGTGAAGGAAAAGCAACACTTTGATGCTAGTTTGGTCAAACTGATGGAGTCAATAAAGGACCAAAAAGTAGAGGTTTTCTCCAAAGAGGGAGATGGTGTATTGAAATTGCAAGGTAGATTTTGTGTTCCTAATGTTGATGATCTGAGACAGAGGATTATGGCTGAAGCGCATAGGGCGTGATATTCTATTCATCCGGGTGCCACCAAGATGTACCGAGACTTGTGGGAAATCTATTGGTGGAGTGGCATGAAGAAAGATATAGTAGCGTTTGTAGTTAAGTGTGCAACATGCAGGTTAAGGTTGAACACCAAAGACCTGGTGGTATGATGCAAGAGTTTAGTATTCCCACTTGTAAGTGGGAAGAGATAAATATCGACTACGTGATTGGTTACATCCTTCCCGATGCCATCATGATTCCATTTGGGTTGTGGTTCATAGATTGACTAAGTCTGCTCATTTCTTGTCTGTTCATACTTCATATACTGTTGAGGATTATGCTAGATTGTATATCCGAGAGCTAGTCAGACTGCATGGAGTTCCCTTGTCTATCATTTCGGATAGGGGTACTCAGTTCACTTCGTAATTTTGGAAAGCTTTTCAGAAAGGTCTTGGTACTTGAGTATTTTTCAGTTTTACTTTTCATCCGCAGATCGATGGTCAAGCTGAGTGGACCATCCAGACCTTAGAGGATATGTTGAGAGCTTGTGCACTTGACTTTAAGGGAAGTTGGGATGATCACTTACCGTTGATAGAATTTTCTTATAATAACAGCTTTTACTCTAGTATTGGCATGGCTCCATTTAAAACCTTGTATGGGAGGAAGTGTAGATCACCCATAGGTTTATTCGAGGTGCGTGAAGCGGCTGTAAGTGGTCCTGATTCGGTATTTGAGGCTATGGAAAAAGTTAAGTTGATTAGGGAAAGGTTGAAAACTGCATAGAGTCGTCAGAAGTCATATGCGGATGTTAGAAGGAGAGACCTTGAGTTTAAAGTTGGTGACCTATTGTATCTGAAAATTTCACCTATGAGGGGGGTGAAGAGATTCAGAAAGAATGGGAAGCTTAGTCCCCGTTTTGTTCGTCCTTACAAAATTCGTAGCCG
>NC_061113.1:94004550-94155676 GCF_002878395.1 Capsicum annuum
GGGAAGCTTAGTCCCCGTTTTGTTCGTCCTTACAAAATTCGTAGCCGTGTTGGTAAGGTAGCTTATGAGGTCTAGTTGCCTTCCGAGTTGTCCTCCGTTCATCCAATATTCCATGCCTCCATGATTAGAAAGCATATTAGCGATGTTGTGGTAGTGGATTCCTCAGTGAGTGCTGATATTCAAGAAAATCTTTCTTTTGATGAGATTCCTGTTAAGATTCTTGAATTCAGTGTCTGAAGACTAAGGAACAAAGAAGTTCCCTTGGTCAAAGTTTTGTGGTGAAACAAATATGCTGAGGTGCAACTTGGGATACTGAGGCGGATATGCAATCCAAGTACCCGCACCTAGTTTCCGCGAACTCCGATCAAGCCGAAGGTACCGTTTTTTCCTAAATCATGCACTTTTGATAAAAGTTGCAGCAATTCAGCTGTCATTTATTATGTCTTAAGCTGTAGTTTCTTGAATTTATGCATTCTCTATTGCACTCGGAGAGAGAAACGATGTGGTGATGAGTCTAACGAATGGTTTCAGCTGTATGCTCTATTCTCTATCTAATTTTGGCATGTCTAGCATCATTCGAGGATGAATTTTTCCAAGAGGGGGATGATGAATACCCCAAGAAATTTTTTGTTGAAATTTTGTGCGTAAACGTGTTGGGTTCTATCTTCTAAAATGAATTATAAATTTTCCGTGTGGAATGTCTTAGATTATGACCCATCATTGCGTAGAGTATTTAATAATATTTCGAATGATATGTGGATCATCTAAAATGGACACCCGAGCGACGAGTTATGAATATTCCGATCGAACTTTGAATAGTAGTGACCAGTAAAACGTGCAGGAAAAAGTACTGAGGCCTGGCGTATTTTTGCTCCAACTTTAAACGATCATAACTACTTTTACATAATGATCTGGGTGATCTACTATATATCAACGGAAATCTCTGCGAGTCCTCTCTCCAATGAAATTGATTTCATCCAATTTTGATATCGTAGTATAACATTATGATTGATCTACTTCAGACTATCAAAACAGTCCACCAAAGGACAAATTCGAGAATTATTTGATTTTTATGGGTATTTTGGTCACTGTCCCTCACCCAAAATCTGCCCAAACCCTATATTAATGCCTATTATAAGCACTATATCTTTTATTTCATCAAATTCCCTCTAAAAGAAAACTCTAAGCTCCTACATCCAACTTCAAGAACCTCCAAAGTTCATCATTAATTCTGCAAATTTATTCAATATTCCAAATTCCTAGTTCAAGAACTCCAAGAAACATCATTCAACGGCATGATCAACATCTCAAAAATGAGTATTGATTTAAAGTTTATCATTCAAGGTATGTGGGATTTTTCAACAAGAACTTTCTTTCGTTCTTGTTCCTAAAAGTAATTTTCTTTACAAAGGCATGATTTTTATTTGATTTTTACGAATTTGAAGCATGAACCCATATCTTATGATGATTACTATGAAATCTTGATGTTTATGATTTTGAAAGATGAACTTACATGTGTTGTGATATAAAGCATGAATGTTGAATGATATTTATCATCATTTTGATATTTGGATCGTGAATCCCCATTGAAAATTGTGTTTTTTTTGAAAGTGTGTGTTATAAGCACTTTGATGTCAAATATTTGAGATATTTTGAATGATTTGACCTTTTGGTCTTAATGGAGTTGTTTTCAACTCGAGTGTGAAAGAAATCCACAACGTGGTTGATTTTGATAGATGGGAAGCATGATGGCTCCCGATGTACATTTATATATTACTAAAATTATTTTAGTGTGGATTGTCTTTGAAATGATTTGAGCTAAGTCCAGAAGAAATCTTTAGCACCGAGTGGAAGGTATAAAGCGAAATTACTTCCCTAGAACTACGTCCCCTCGTAGGAATGAGCCTGAGGATGATTTATGTAGTGATCACTAGTTTGTGTGGATTTGATATTGATAGTCCTACTCTGATGGAAAGGATAGGATGGCTCTCCCCAACGTGAGTTGTACGTTGGACTCCATGTAGATCACATGGTTTATGTCGGTTATAGGATCTCCCAGTATGTGTGTGTTTCCTTGTGTCTATGGTGAACGGTGAAGTGATTTGAAAGTGGAATTGTGAATGTTATTCTTCCAAAAGATTTAAATGATATTTACATTATGAGAATTGATATTCTTGATGAACTAAAAATGATTGACAAATTATATGATGACTCACATGTGTTATTATACTTATTTCATCCTCTCATGATTATGATGATTTTCTTCGGGCTATGTGAGTCTTTCATACATCCTGCTTATTTCTTATAAATATTTATGATGATGATGTTTATAAAAATGCGTACACCCCCATATACTCGGTTCCTTTCCATTGTACTGACCCACATCTTCGAATGTGGGCTGCCTTTTCTCGGAATGTAGGTTCAGGTGCTCAGTTCTAGGTTCGACAGTGATTCTTTGGGCATGCTATTCTACATCCTCTGTCGTGGTGAGTCCTCATGATACTTAGCCCATCTCTATCCCTCCATATCGCATGGCTCCGGCTGAACTCAAAGAGTTAAAAGAGAACCTTAAGGATCTATTAGATAAGGGTTTCATTAGACCTAATATTTCTCTGTGGGGTGCTCCAGTCCTTTTCCTATGCAAGAAAGATGGCTCTCTCAGAATGCGTATAGATTATAGACATCTAAACAAGGTTACTATCAAGAATAAGTATCATATTTCCAGAATCGATGATTTGTTCGATTTTCTTCAGGGTGCCCAGTAGTTTTCCAAAATTGACCTTAGGTCAGGAAACCATCAGTTGAAAGTCATGGAGCAAGACATTCTAAATATAACTTTTCGAATAAGGTATTCCCATTTTGAGTTCAAGTATGGTAAATGCGGCTATAAACTCTGCATGGGAAACATGTTCGTCCAAAGGATCTTTGGGCTGAGGAGCTGGCTGGTTTCTTTTCTTTGGGGCCGTTGTCTGGAATAAGAGACGAATGGATTAGACTGAGAGTTTAACTTGTAATTATGATCACTAGCATGACATGAATAATGAAGAAAGGGGACTGTTCTTAAAACACCTTATAGCTTCCCGTACATAAATGTGGTGCGCAACACACCCATGTACAAGACTCTACTAGATGCAGCTTTCAGACTTCCTAGGACTCTATTGAACCTTACGCTCTGATACCAAGTTTGTAACACCTCGATTCGCTGAACCAAAATGCTACATGGTGTTCATGAACCCGAAGGACCACAAGCTAACCCATGACTGATATTTGTGCCTGTTTACTGCAAATCACGATTTAATAATGCAGAATACATAGAACTGTAAGGACATAAGGTTCAACTAAATACAATTATGTGGGTGAAAATACCAAAAACAACTCAATTTGAAAGCTAAGTCTGAACATAAATCTGAAAGCCTTTAAACTATTTGAATAAGGAGTTAAAGGAATATGTCTCCAACTAACTCCGTAAAACTGAACTGAAGAAATAAATAAATGTATCAAATCATATTGTCCTCGAATCAATGAGGACTCACTGTGTCTCTGCGACTGGAATGCTACTGGTACTGCTGGGCTGGAGTTCGTGTCTCGAAACCTATGGTGTAACATGAAATGAAAGCACCATAGCATAAATGCATCAGTACAACTGGAGTACTGAGTATACGAGGAAGGTACGCTGAACATAAAGGGTTTCATTCATGAACAACACTGACGGACTAATATGAATGTGGGAGTGCAAACACACATGTTTAAAAACTGAGACCGTGAATACTTGATAGCATGACCTGTAAGCTAATACATGGTTTACTGATAACTGTCATGACTGATACTGAAACTGATAACATGGACGACTGTATCTGACAGTCCTATATATATGCTGAAATCTGAAGAACACCCTGAGGTCTTATATTAATACTGATACCGAAACTGTGGGAAGTAGTGTTTAACCGACATGCCCCATGTATGCCATTATGGCTAAGATGGGGTCCAATCTTTGCCCCAACTGAAGGGGTGTCAATACTGTACCATGAGTAAGGACAGCCTGTGAGTGACCCTTATCTGGCGGGTACTCAATGAGAACGGTGGAAACCCTAAACTGATGGGTTAAGCCACCTCATCAACTTTAATCTGATGGGTTAAGATGTCTCAACCTACATTGGCTACGTATTCTAGAACACTAGGATGACTACTAAGAATCACACCCTGAACTGGCGGGTGAGTTCCCATCCTTGGGTTCGCTCGGTGCTAACCTCTACTCCCATCTGGAGGGACTGGACATGAATAACTGACTGTTCATGATTTAATCTTACTGAATTCCATTGACTAGTGGAATGTTACTATTATATGACAATTGACTAAGATCATGAGGTTTTCCTGAGTCACATGACTGACTGAAGTCTATGGAATCATAGCTTGAGTTTGGATATCGTGAAACATGACATGGCTCTAGGCACACAACTATAGTTTTTGTGTACAAGTACCCCCAGGACTCGATAAGAGGAAACTAACACACATAACATGACTTGATCACAAGATTTGAGTCCACAATTCACAATATCATAAGTAAGGCTTTCATAATAAGAATGATTCTCAACAAAATGCACAGAACATGTATATACTTGTATGGCTTCAATAACATGGTTATTCCATATCGCAACAATATCATGAGCATCTTGTACAACTTCTTCAATTCAAGACAATACCACGGGGATCACGTTGAACATAAACTTAGAACATGCAATAGTCATTTAGGACTTATTATGTCATAAAAACATGATTTCTATTCCCTTAGGTATTTTCACAAAAACCTTACATGCACATCTTAGGCATAGGTGGATTCATCAATATTACAAATATTCAACCACCAATTTCACATATTTATACGTTAAATACCACTATATCCTCATAATAAACATACAAAGATCCTATGTTAGGCATCATAAAACTCCAACAACATGAACATCAACCACCATCAACATAAACATCATAATAAAAAATTTAGAAGATGGTTCTTGAGCTTCATGGATGAAAGGAGTCCATGAATTAACTCACACATACCTTAGAAGGAAGATTCTTGATGATTGACAGAGGAATTTCCTTGAAATCAGATCTTCAAGCTTAGTTACACAACCCTAGTTGTTTTTCTCTTTTATTGCTCTTGGATGATGAGCTTTGAGATGATAATAGGGTTGTAATATGTTTAGAAGCTATATATTTCGTAGGGTTAACTTTAGGGACATGTAGGGAGTGTTAAACGACTTAATTACCCTTAAAATAACTCAAAACGGAATGTTTTTGGCACCTGGAACTAACTTAGGCGGCGCCCAAGTGATTGCCTAAGCTAGTTTGGGCGGCGCCCAACCAATCGCCTATGTTTGGTTGGGCAGCGCCTAACAATCGCCTATCCTTACTGTCTTTCACGAAATTAGCCATAACTTTTCGCTCGGGTATTGGATGAAGGCAAAATTTGTATCATTAGAAATATATTTTCATACTCTACAATTCGGTTGATCTAAATCAGTCAAAATAACACATTAACATCGACTTATACTCATTCAAAGATGACCCTTGCAAAATCGAACACTAAAACTTGATGGATTCAAAAACTATTAGCTTGTATTACCTTAAATGAGTCATATGAACATGCTTAATACATCATAAGCTATCCTATCACTAGGATATTCATTGTAAGTCATGTACTCAAGTATGAATCACAGGATAGGAGATTTCATATGTAGAAATACTTATCCACTTCCTAGCTTAGAAACATATGGGGTATTACAAATGTCCAAGGATGACCAGGGCAAAAACAGGTTCATTATAACACAATTGGGCTAAAAATGGGAATTTGTTTAGCACAAATTTCTATAACTCCTAACCATAACGCATCAATTATACATACCAATAAGTATTACTTTGGGGATTAACTTTAACCTTTGTTTTATTTGAATTCAAATTCCTTAACTCAATTAGTTTTACACTAAAGCGCTTAGAATATTTGGATCAAATTAAGATCCATCAAAGAAGGGGATACAAGCTACATATGAGGCTGCCTAAGAAAATATGCTAAAGTCTTAATGTAGTTAACTAGGATTAGAAAAACAGGTCGGTAAGAGAGGGTATGAAACATGGCTATTAAAGAATTGCATAATCATCTCCTAAACCCACTTTTTATTTTTCTTTTCACACACACTAGGCAAGTTCTAGACATCACATGCAACAAGGAATACACAACAACATTACACATACATAGCACATGCTCAAATCAAGTAGGATCATCTTAGACTCTTAACTAAACAATCATATTAATTCAACATTAAGCCAACAAGTACAAGAGTCATAATCATAAGCATAGAAGTCTTAAAAGTTGTAATCAACATTATTTTACAACAAAAACACTTGCATCATGCAGTTAAATATATCGCCAACAAGAACATCCCACTTATTCCTAACATAAAAAATTATAAAATTACTCTTAAAAATGAGAATTTCCCCATCCCACACTTAAAAATCTACTTCGTCCCTAAAGTATAGTTTAAAAAGAGAGATAGAAATAGTCTCCGAGGCCTCTATGCCTATATAGTAGCATATTTATACATCACTAGGGTCTGCGGACCCCACACTTAGTCTTCTCCATGCTCCTTAGCTCAGGTTTTCTATTACTCAGATATCCCATCAACCAGTGACTCAACAAAAGCAAAAACTAGTGTGTCAAAAACTAAAATACTAAAAATAAAGCATACCTTAACTTGGGTTGCCTCCTAAGAAACACCTAATTTAGTGTCGTGACACGACCCAATTAACTTTTTCCTCCAGCTTGAGGATAGAAATTTCAACCCCAACCTTACATTTTGCTATGCTCATAGGGTGTTGGTAAAAATATGAGTGAACCAAGTAATGGATGGTGCATGGTAAATAACTCGGCCTTAAAGTAAGGTAGGTTTTTGTGTTGCTTTTCTAGTGAAAAATTAAGAATATAGGATTCTTATTCCTTTTCTTCACACTTGTCCACTATTTCAGATGACTCCATAGATATGTCATCATCTAAACATAATGTAGAAAAGTTCTTTGAATGAGTCACAACCAATACCACATCAAAAGTTACACCATTCACTACACAATCACTTTTATTCACCTTCTCAAGAGAAAGATGGCAGTTGAATGGCTAAAATTCTTGTGTTTGTTCTACAAATTAGCTAGTATCCTCCTATGCTTTTCGCTACTTCTTTGGAGATGCTGGTGGTGGTATGTCTTTAACCTATTTAGCATCTTTAGGTTTTGAGAACTTAGACTTTCTTAAATGATCAGCAGCTTTGCTGCAACTGATTGGGGAGGCAACTTTGAATCTTCCTCCTTAGTTATCTTTGGAGGTTCTTCATTGAGGTCTTTACCATTCCTTAAAGTGATTTTCATTACTTTTTTAAGGGGTTTTATGTGAATTGGCAAACCACCTTGAGACCTGGCATTTTATGCCTGTTGTATCTTCTCCAACTGATACTCCAACTGCTTCAAAATTATTTGCTGATTTTTATGTTTAACAACCAATTGTTCTTTGGTGGCCATGAACTTCTTTAGCATCTCCTCTATGTTACTGGCATGTGTGTTTTGTTATTGCTAATGAAACTATTGTTGCTGGTTGCTCCATAATTGAATTGGTAGCTGAGTCTAACACTTTTGATTGTAGGCATTCCTATATTATGGCCTTTGAGAATTTCCCACAAATATCACTGACTAAGGATTGGTAGCACACATAGCTGCAGAATAACGACTATTGCCACAAACCTCACACTAACTTATGGTCTACTCCAATGATAGGATAGTATCCATCTCATATTGTGAAGGTCCTGTCCATGTGCTTCAATGAAAATTTGGACAAAAAGCCTCTCGATGGGGTCCCCCACATAAACAATAAGAATCATTATCACTCAAAAACCATCCATCCTAAGCTGCCATATCAAGAAGTGTGATAAAAAAGTAAAAGAAAATAAAAAAAAATACTGAACTAGATACAACTCAATATAGATAAACTAAAAACAATAAAGTTTCCTATTTACAAGTCCCCAGCAACAGCGCCAAAAACTTGTTTCCCCTAAGCGCACATACAAGTGTATATGGTTTCACCAAGTAGAAAAGTGGACCTTTAGAAGCCAAGTATCGATACGAAAAATACTTATGTTTGAAAATTACCCAATTCAAGTTTAACGATTGAGATTAAATGTGTGCAAATGTGGCAAAAGAGTGTTTGAGTTGTAAACTAAAAGTAAAGTAAATACGCGGTAAAGTACAGTGCTTGGACTAACAATAAAGAGAAACCCGAGGTTAAAGCACTCAAACAATCATACTAAGCTATTTAACTTCATTTGTTAGATTACTTATCTTGACTGTTCATTCACAAGGTTTATAGTATTATCATGGTCTCCCGAACTCTAATCTTCTACCTAACTGGACATTACAACTACATCGTTGAATGGGGATGCAATAATCTATTTAGATGCATTAAGATTTCATCCTGCAAGTTAACCAAACAAGGCTTCTAGGTATTTCCCTATCCTAGATGCTAATTTAAATGCCTTATTTTGTTAAAGAATCAGAACCTTGCTCTATGTACCCCTATTTAGATGCATTAAGATTTCATCCTGCAAGTGAACCAAACAACGCTTCTAGGTATTTCCCTATCCTAGATGCTAATTTAAATGCCTTATTTTGTTAAAGAATCAGAACCTTGCTCTATGTACCCCCACATTCTATCATCTTATTCCCCCTTCCGAGGTCACATAGACAACAATGGATGTATTCTAAGGGTAGTTAATCCTTACAATAGTTACAAAAAGGATAAATAAACAACCAAATATTATAATCAATCAAAACTAAATCAATTCAAAGCAATAGTAATTATGTTCTAGGCCTTAACCTCAGAGAAGGGCTTTTAGCCACTTATGGACATAGTAATCAAGATTAATGAATACATGATAAATCCATAAAATAATATAAATAAAAGAAAAAAAACTTATTTTAAGTACTTTCCGGCCCCTCACCAAGTTTCAAAGTCGTCCAAAGTGTACAATATCACGTTCAAGTGTCCTATTTATAGGACAACAATTTTGGTCGTATTGGGACTAGGGCTCGCGTTGCCCCTGTCAATCCCAAGGAATATGGTGTGTGATGTGATGCTTATTCCAATCAAATAGAGGGTGCAACTATCTTCTTATTCCATGAAATAGGGTGCGTGATGCGGCCCCATCACGGGGACACACTGGAAATTCATTTTGTAAGTCATCGTCTAAACTTGTCTTGTGTATTTGTCCTTCAATCCCAAGACTTGTGGTGTTGTTTATAATTTATTTACAGCTTGTGAATCACCCATATATCATGATAATAAACTCACCAAGAATCCTATAGAATCAAACACCATGTATTAGAGCTCAAAAAAATACAATATCAAGGACAACGAACTAGAAACTTATTATAAGAACAAGTTTTGCCCTATTAATCTTTAACTTATTGTTTAACTCTTGGCTTGATTCAATTAAACCTTAACAGTATAAAAAAGTTCATTCACATATAATTACACAATAATAGCCTTAGGAACTCATTACACACATTAGAATCCATCGCAATCAACTAGAACAAGACCTAGCTCAAGCTAGTAACTTCTAGTTTTCTCATTTGAACTTAAAGTGACCAAATTATGTACAAATTTGTTTGAACTACACCTTATACATTGTAATTAAGTACTTAAACACTTAGATTCTCAATAATATCATTGTTAATACATTATTAACAAAGGAATTCCTCAAAACAAAGCTAAACAAGCTTGAATAACCACACTGAAGTGTATAAATCCACCTCAGATGACCAACCCAAAGTTCAGAACTACTAGTGATAGACAATAAAGCGAATGGGAGAAGAATGCATAATAAATGAAACAAAAGACTAAAATACATAAGTTAGCCCCAAAGCCTGGTGGAATCAGTACAAGTGATTTCGATGTAAAAAGATTATAAAATGAAGTACTAATTAAATATATTGGTATAACCCATCTCTAAATACAACAAAGAGATTTGTCTAGTACATAGAAGGGAGAATAGAAATGCCTTAGATGCTAGTATCTCACCCTATGTCTCCAAATCATTGTTACTTTACACGACACCCAAAATAATAGCGAGAACCCAAACTATGATCCATAGGTTGCATAAGTGTAGTATGAGTACCAAACACGCAGTACTCAGTAGGCTACTGCCACTGAGCTTCAAATATAATGATAATATACATAACATGTAAGTTAAAAAGTAAACTATGGTCAAATATATAGGATACTAACATAGTAAATCTATGAAGACAGTAAGGATAAACTATCATACTTTGGGAATACTTAGGAACCTAATACTACACTAAATATCACTAGCCTATATATAAATAAATATCGAATAAAGTATATTTAATAGTATACAAGGCCAAGGAATGGATATACAATATGAACACATAAAGGAAGGAAGGATATTTGTAATATCATAACAACATATACAAATATATGTGCATAAACAAGGCTAACCAAAAGGTACAACCTAAAGTAGTCATACTAGCATCTTAAGGCCTCCTAATCATAGTAGGAACTAGTAATAAAATAATGAAGATCTCTATTTTATACGTCTAAACATAAGATAATTATCCATAATAAAGCAACTGTAAAGAAAGTAATTAGAATCAAACCTCGAATATTTGTATCAGTCCAGTAATCATCCTGTCATTAACTAACCATAACAGTAACACAATACAGTAAAAGGCTAGTCCAGATAAATAATACCTAACTGGGCCTTTCATAAACCACCATCAACATAGGCTTAGAAAGTTCAACCAACACTTAACAAACAATAGTCAGAGCCTATACCTATTAAACCCCTCATAAGGCTGATAGATACAAGAACCATATAATATACTACAAATAGTACTTATACCTATACCTATACAACCCCCATAAGGCTAATAGATATGGGAACATACTAGTGATAGGCAATGCACATAGAAGAATAAATTCCAAGAAATTCTATAATACCATAACCAATTCAAGTGCCATAAAGTAACCCAGTGATACACCTCCTCCAGCTCGACGGCTCACAAAGGCAAGACTTACAATGACTTCTTTTCTCCAGCATGATGGCTTATAGATAAAGCGGCCTCTAGGGGGTTTGGGAGTACCTGTGTATCTTGACCTAGTCCTAATATAGGAATTATAATAACCATCATCATCATAAATCCACCAAGTCCAGTACAAATAATGCACATATACATAAATGCACGAGCTACAATCATGGCTAAAAGAGTGTAAGTTCATAAATCCATTATCTAAGGTAAACGCCGGTACTAAATCATCATAGAAATGTAGAAAGAGCCAAAATCTCTCTCAACCGTGGTAAATAATAGTAATAAAATCGTGGACGAAATACATCTCGGTCAAAATTTCTAAAACATCATTTTTAATCTTAATGCTCATAGGTTATGCATTCAGATGGTACAATTCCCACTATGAAGAAATTAATTTTAAAAGTGAAAAGTGAAAATAAATCTCTTTTTAGGAAGAGAGTAGTAAAAATCTTATTTTAGTTAGGATCGTATTGCTTATCATTTTAGAGATCATAAAGATATCAAATCTATGCACGCCATCACCAGTATCCAAATAATATAATTGTAAGAATCATAATAAGCTTCAAAATGTCAGTGAGATAAACCACATCTTCTATAAGGATAAATCATTTTCTGAAATTCAACCAATATTATGAACACAGCCTTGGGCCCAATACTGTACATATCCAACATAACCATATAATCATAATATGGGGAAAACTATCACAATCCATCAAGTAACGTAGTAAGAATTATACTTAAGGTCCATTATCCTAACTATGACTAACATGCTACAAGCCTAAGGTAAAAGGATTCTAGAAGAATAATAAGTATTTCACCTTAAGTAAAAATTTTCCTTCTAGCATCCAAACTCATAAATTAAGCTAAGTCACGGTGTTCAACTAAATATCACATCATAACATCCATATCTAACATGTAACATATATAGTACACCACCTCATGATGAAGAGTAGACAGAAGCCTACCTCGATGTCGAACTAGATCCTTGAAAGGCCTAAAAATCACCTATCTTTGCTCCACGATCCTAAAATATTTTCACACAATCAAAATAATTGTCTACATATTCTTAGAAGAAAAATGATACCCATATTGCTATAATCAAGACAGGTCTAAAAATGGATCCCGAAAATGAGTTCAAAAATAAAAGGGGTAAAACTATAATTTCAGTATTGAACATATTTCCCCTACTCATAGAGATCTATAGCTGAAAACCCAAGAAAAAATAAGATCAAAATAAGGTTTAATTGAAACGAAAACTATTTTCAAGCTTTACCAGCAAAAACCACAAAACCCATTTTGAAATAAAAAATTTAAAGTTTTTTGAAGATTAAATTGAGTGTAAAATGATAATTATAAGATTAAAAATCTTAACCATGGAAGAAATCTCAAAACCTCTTTTGGAATCGCCCAAATTCGAGCTCCCAAGCCCCAAAAATAGTAAATATAGGGTTTTGATTCTAAATTTGGGCGAAAATCACAAAAATTAAAATATAAGTTATCGGAAAATGGGGGAAAACAAAGTTCTAAATTAATAGAAAAAGATTCGATGAGTAAAATTCATTGCAAATTGTCAATATTAGAGCTTCCTAGCGCCCAAAATATCAAAAATATGAATTTGGGCTTATAATCAGCGATGGCCACTTAAGTGACACTTGATCATTTAAGAGACCTGGTCAAAAGGTCAAAATATCACTTAAGTAGCCAAATGGCCGCTTAATCAACCAAGTCGAATGATCAAAGGAATACTTATGCGGCAAAATAGTCACGAACACACCAGCACCAGTAATGTCATAAACTTATTTTTGACCCCCATAACTCATTGAAAACCCTATGAACATGATTCAATAGTGAAATTTGATTATAAAACACATACCATATCCATTATAATAAGCAAAATTTTCATCTTAGATCATTTTTACTAAATGTTAGACCCAGACCTATAGTTTTATTTTACAATAGCCAAAAATGAGTCTTACAGCCTCGGGACATGAGCCAAGGGTCCACCTAGACTAAAATCATATTTCTAAGATGGTGGTGTGGTCAAAATTCTTATTTGAGGTCCTCTACTAATAGTTTTGATTCGAGACCAAATCCAATATTGGGAAAGCTCCAAAGTATATAAAGAAGTCTAAAATCCAAACAAACTATTCGATAACCAAGATGATGCTTTCAGTAAGTAATAAACGACTTGTAGTCATTTCGGGAAGGCTTAAAATTCTAGTAATTCATGAATATAATGGAAATAACTTGGAGGGTCATTACACACGAATAGAGATCTTCAACAACTTTGCTCTTCTTATTCCAACAATGGAAACTGAGTCTTGACTAAATTGTCTTGTAGTAGATCATGTACCTATGTAGACTATGTCTTTAAGATAGAGTATTTCACTATGTATTTGAAAAAATAAAACAAGTTTTTTAATAATTAAAAGGTTTAATAATTTCCTTTTATAACTTCCACATATTTCTTATTGGTTGGTAAGGGTTTTCCTATATAGGTGTATTAGAGTAGGTTTCCTCATAATTTGGTTAGTTAGGTCATGAAAACTTGGCCCTATATGGTATCTGTACTAGAAAATCACTATAACAACCTGATTTTCTCGAATTGGAATGTCATACGGTGCTTATGATCCCAAAGGACCACAAGCTAACCCTCTACTAATATCTGTACCTGAGCACTGCACAATATAGATAATAAATGCAAAAACTGGACATAAGTTTTAAAACATCTAAAAATACTCAAAACTTATTACTAAATACAAATACATCTGCTCGAAAAGCCTCTAAACTGTCTGAAATGTGGAGTAGATGGGACATGTCACCAACTAAACCCGTCTACTGAAAATAAACAAAACTTGATGGAATAATAAACTAAGGATCATTGTCGAATAAAGAGGACTCACTGCTACGTCTACTGTTATTGACTGGGACTAATCTACTAAGGCTACTCTAGATCTCATGCCTTAGAACCTATGGTGTCAAATAAAACACCATTGCCCAAATGCATCAGTACGAGAATAAAATGAGTATGAAGATGAGTTAAAGCTAAATGGAAAGCCTTATACATGAACAATTACTTAACTAAATAACTATGAGACTACTGAATGCAAACATATACATAAATCCACAAACCATAACTAAAATCATCGTGACTCTGAATACTGAAACTCGAATACTACTTGAATGCCATCTGAACTCACTTCTAATACTGAGATACTGAATATCTGAATCTCCTGATATTGATAACTAAGTACTAAAGTTGAGATCAGTCTTATCCAGTGAGTGATCTCGAAAACTAATGATATTGAAACTAATTAATTGAATCTACTCATATCAATGACTAATCTCTGAGCTTTCTACTCTCGACTAACTAAATCTGAAATCAATCCTCTCTAATAGGTGATCCCTTAATATACGATCAATGATAAAAAATAATTATGTCTAAGATCAAACCTATCTTGTAAAAGATTTCTAAATCTGATAATAAGAATAATCACTAAATCTGAGACTGAGATCAGGCCTATCTGATGGGTAATATCTAGATCTGATAATGAGAATACTCAACTGAATCTGAGACTGAGATCAAGCCTATCTAATGGGTGATCTCTAGATCTGTTAATGAGATTACTCAACTGAATCTGAGACTGAGATCAATCCTATCTAACGGGTGATCTCTAGATCTGATAATACTGACACTGAATAACTTTACTTGAGACCATTTCTAGTTAGCGGGTGATCCATAAATCAATGGAACTATAAGAGTTCCTTACTGATATAGGTGATTGTATCACACAGTCCTAATTTTTGAGTTCTACTTTGAAGACTGATACTTAAACTGCAACTGTAGGAGTGCTCACATAACCGACATATCCCGAATCTGAACTGGTAGGGTCCAACCTATAACCATAGCTGGAAGGGAGTCAATACCATGCCACTAGTGAATAACTCTCTAGTCAATCCTCTCTAATAGGTGATCCTCATAGGAAGTCAAGCCTAAGGCAGTATAATAGTCATGCCATTTTCTAACGGATGACAAGACTTTTTCTAATAGTTGACTCCTACATCCTGCGTTGGCTACGCAGTTCTGGAGTTTAGGGATTGCTCTTAATGAATCTGCCTCTCTAATAGGGAGTTGCCATCCCTGCACTTGCTCGGTTCTAGCTCCTACTCCCAACTAAAAGACTCTAAACTGATTCTAAATTGAACTTAAACTGTGCCGAATCTGATACTGATCATGTTTCTTGATTGGTCTGACTAAGTTATGCTGAATTCACTTGGTTCCAATTCTGATGGAATACTACTGAATCTTGTCATCTGACTAAATAATACTGAGCTTGGGATAGATTACTCAAATAATATGGACAACTGAACTGAACACTTGAATACTACTAGATCTAAGTTAAGTACTAAACTGGGGCTAGAATACTAGCAATACTAAGATTACTGAGATTATCGAAATTTCTTAGTTTTGTATCTATCAAAAAGTACAGAGTTCTATAACTCAATGAGTTCTAAGAATCATGGCTTGACTAAGATTATTGTGAAAACTGACACTGGCTCTAGAGAGCAGCTAAATTGTTGGGTATAAATACCCCTAGGACTCGATAAAGCATCTCTTCAAGTATTTAGAAATTATAAGCATGTGATAGTTAGTATAGGGAGGCATGCTATTCACTCATATTCCATTCAACAAGTTCTTGCATCAAACACTTAGCATGGATTAAAGTTTTGGCATAGATTATTCGTCGCACATCGGTTAGAAAAATAAAACACTACCTCGATGCGATAGTCTCATTGAATGTTTGTTACAAACCCGATAGTCTATTGGATTGTCCATTGCACATTGGCTAGGATGAGGCCATACTGCCTCAGCAGCAATGGTCCCAGCGACAGTCTGCCGCATCCTTGACGGTCCGTCGTCCTGCCCATCGCACTTGGGATAAGAAAGGGAGTACTGCTTTGGTTGTGATAGGCTGAACAACGGTCCTCCGTAAGCTCAACAGTCTGTCAACCCGTCCATAGCACCTGGGCAATTCTGACTGCTTTTAGTAAAATAGCCATAACTTTCTCGTCCGATGTCATATTTTGACGAAATTGGTATCAATGGAAAGATTATTCAATTATCTACATGAAAAAAAGTATATATTAGGGAAATTCTACATGGTTCAAAATATTTCTCACTTGAGAAGACACTTTAAACCTTCTAGGGTCAGATTTATACTTCACTGAACACCCTCTAAGGCTTAGACTACAAGAGAATTTTGCGGGGTCTTACAATATCTCCCCCTTGGGAACATTCATCCTCAAATGTCACTCAATAGGCTAAGAATAGTGATCTACTGAACTTACTCAAGGAATGAGAGCATCTGAAACATGACTACGCAACTGGAACTACTGATATACTGAGCTCTCATACTGGAAATGCATATCTGATGCATGGAATACTCGACTGAAGCTACTCATAAGCTGAATTCTCATAATAGATATACATATCTGATGCATGGATTCGTAACTAAGTTGTTCTCCTGAATGCATGACTGAATATACTGAAAAGCTAAAGTCTTTCTACTCAACATGCATATCTAATGCATGAATGTCTGACTGTACTGACTCTCGAAAGCATGAATGGCTATATAATGATAACTGATCATAAGGAGAGTTTGAACATGCAACTAAATGAGTCTAAGGGCATGAAAGCATTGCAATATCATGTGGTATCCCCCCCTTTGGACTCTATGTCCCTCTAAGTATACTTCGCTGAAATACTAGGGCGGTGCATGGGGCACCTACGAACTGGGTCATGATTGACAGACTAAGATCTAATATTGATGTATGACTTATGTTGACATATAAGCTTAAAATGGGAGCAAGGGATCTAACAATGCATATCATAAAGATAAAGGACTCATAACATACCCTAATCTATATTAGAAAAGCTTTCCTGATCATGGTGGGTCTGAAGCGTATGAAGTCTGTTCTAACATTGACCACTATTGGCACCGGAAGAAGCACTCTACTGATGAAACTCTTTACCCCTCTGAGCTAGTGCTCTATATTCTTGCATTCTATGGCTTATATTACCACACCTAAATCATACATCACTACTGGCTCTACACACACCTAGGTGGATCTTGCCACACTCTCTACAAAGTAGATAGGTACGAACACCACTAGCACTACTCTAGGATTTTGGGTATGGTACCCTATCATGAATGATACCCCCAAACTCTAGTGTGGGTACACTAGCTGAGGATGGAGCTGGGACATAAAATCTCTGGCTATGATGAGAACGGATACCACCTTGGGACCCTGCCTAAGAGAAACCAGGACTACCTATTTTGTCTTTCTTACTCACTCTCTTTCTATCTTTCATCTTATCTATCTCAATCTTCTACACATGCATCATCAGTCTAGAAAGGTCTATATCTCTATTGAGCATAGATTCCCTACAGTCTTTCAACACTAATCTAGACACACCAGTCACAAACTTACTTATACTCGCTCTAGGGTAAGCTATCAAGTCAGGAGCATACTTAGCTAACTTGTTTAACTTAAGACAATACTCTTTCATTATCATGGATCCTTGCCTTAGGTTTATAAACTCTTCTACCTTAGCCTCTCTCACCTCTAGCAGGAAAAACTTATCTAGAAAGGCATCCTAAAACTCTTGCCAAGTCAGAGGAGCTTCATCTTCCCCTTTACCCTCCTTCCATATCACTACCCAATCATGAGCAATATCTTTCAGCCTATAGGATACTAACTCTGCACTCTCTTGCTAAAAAATATGCATAATCTGGGTGATCTTCCTTACCTCCTCTAGATAAAGTTATGTATCCTCACCTACTACTGAACAAAAGAATTTTGGTGGGCTCATCCTCTTAAAATCTTTAATTCTATCTATGGTTGAACCCTTATCTTATTAAGGTGGGGCCATATCCTAACTATTTCTCTAAACCCTAGTTATCACAGCTTGGTCTAGTGCCTGAAAAGTTGCCTGAAACTCTGCATGTGACACATTCTCATTCTAAGGATCTACTGGCTGAGGTGGCTGGTCATCAACCCTATGGGCATTATCTCTGTGAGGAGGCATCCTCTATAAATGGAAGAAAGAAGTGGACTAAACTGAGGATCAACTTGAGCTTATTCTCACTCGCACGACATGAATACTAAAAGAATGGAAATTGCTCCTAAAAACATCTTATAGCCTCTTGTACATAAATATGGCGCACAACACACCATGCATAAGACTTTATTAGATGCGGCTTTTCAGAATCCCTAGGACGCTATCGATCCTTAGGCTCTAATACCAAGTTTGTAATGACCCAAATTTCTGGGACTGGAATGTCACACGGTGCTCATTATCCCAAAGGATCACAAGCTAACCCTCTATTAATATCTATACCTGAGCACTACATAATATAGATAATAAATGCAGAAACTGGCCATAAGGTTCAAAATATCTAAAATCACTTAAAACTGAAAACTGAATACTCATACATCTGTTTAAAAAGCCTCTAAACTGTTTGAACTATGGAGTTGATGGGACATGGCCCTAACTACCTCCGTTTACTACAAATAAACAAAACATGATGCAATAATAAACTAAGGATCATCCTCGAATGAAGAGGACTCACTACTACATCTACTGGTGCTGACTGGGACTGAGCTGCTAAGGGTACTCTGGATCTCGTGCCTCTAAACCTAGAATGTCAAATGAAACACCATAGCACAAATGCATCAGTATGAGAATATACTAAGTATGAAGATGAGGTAAGGCAAAATGCAAGGGCTTATGCATGAACAATTACTTAACTGCATAATTATGATAATACTAAATGCAAACATATGCATGAATACACAAAACATAACTAAAATCATCATAACTTGGAATACTGAAGCTCGAATACTACTTTACTGCCATCTGGACTCACTACTAATATTGAGATACTGAATAACTGAATCTTTTGATATCAATAGCTGAGTACTAAAGTTAAGATCAGTATTATGTAGCGAGTGATACTAAAACTGATTAACTTAATCTACTCATATCAGTAACTAAACTCTAAGCTTGGTACTCTCAATAGACTGAATCTGAGATCAAACCTCTCTAACGGGTGATCCCATAATATACAATCAATGATAAGAAATGATCATTTCTGAGATCAAACCTATCTAGCAAAAGATCTCTGAATCTGATAATAAAAATAATCACTGAATCTGAGACTTAGATCAGGCCTATCTGATGGGTGATATCTGGATCTGATAATGAGAATACTCAACTAAATTTGAGACTGAGATTTAGCCAATTTAATGAGTGATTTCTAGATCTGATAATTAGATTGCTCAACTAAATTTGAGACTGAGATCAAGCCTATCTAATGGGTGATCTCTGGATCGGATAATACTGATACTGAATAACTTTATGTGAGACCATGCCTATCTAGCGGGTGATCCATAAATCAGTGGAACTATCTGAGTTCCTTAATAATATAGGTGACTGTATCTGGCATTCCTGAATTTTTAGTTTTACTCTAAAGACTAATACTGAAACTGCAATTGTGGGAGTGCTCACTTAACCAACATACCCCGAATATGAACTGGTGGGTTGAACCTGTAACCCCAAATGAAAGGGTGTCAATACTATGCCATGGATAAAGACCTTTCTGGTCAAGCCTCTCTAACGGGTGACTCTCACAAGAAGACTAGCCTAAGGCAGTATAATAGTCAAGCCATTTTCTAATGGGTGACATGCCTTTTTCTAATGGGTGACTACTGCATCCTATACTGTCTATGCAATTCTAGAGTTTAGGGATTACTCCTAACGACTCTACCTCTCTTATGGGGAATCGCCATCCCTGCACTCGCTCGGTGCTAGCTCATACTCCTAACTGAAAGACTCTTAATTGATTCTAAACTGAACTTAAACTGAGCAAAATTTGATACTGATTATGTTTCTCCACTGATCTGACTGAGTTATTCTAAATTCACTTGGTTCCATATCTGATATAATACTACTGAATCTTGTTATTTGACTAAACGTTACTGAGCTCAGGATAGACTACTCGAATACTACTAAAAACTGAATAGAGCACTTGAATACTACTAGATCGGAGCTGAGTACTAAACTGAGGCTAGAATACTAGCGATACTGAGACACTAAAATTATCGAGATTTCTTAGTTTTGTATCTATATAAAAATATAGAGTTCTATAACTCACTAAGTTCACAGAATTGTGGCTTGACTGAGATTATCGTGAAAATTGACAACTGGCTCAAGACTGCAGCTAAATTGTTGGGTATAAATACCCCAAGGACTTGATATCATAAAAGAAAAATAAAACCATTCTTGAATAATCAATACCATGGGTATTCATTCACTATTACAATCACTAAAGCATCTCTTCAATAATTTAGAAATTATAAACATGTGATAGTATAGGGAGGCATGCTATTGGCTTATACTCCATTCAACAAGGTCTTGCGTCAAACACTTAGCATGTATTAAAGTCTTAGCATATATTGAAGTGCACCTAATTGGGAAACTTCATGTTGTCATGTCACAATTCATTCACTAAGGCTTTTTAGCAAACACTTGGCATTCATGGGCTTGTACACAATAGGGGATTTCTAGTACACATGCAATAATGGCTCTAATTCCTTCATATAAGCATTTTATCAAACATATGTGGAGCATGCTTTTCTTAATCAACAATTTCTACACTTAATTAACGTGAACACATCACTTAATAAGAAACCTAAATGGGTTTTATCATGAACATCACATGATTATCACATACTATCGTCAAAGCATGAAATCTCATAAAAAACATGAATTAAAACTTGATAATAAAATAAACATCAATTTCAACTCACATGAATCATGAAAGCTCATAAACATAGGTTCTTTGAAATTTACAAAAAGGTTTCTTGAGCTTCATGGATGAAAGGGACCCAAGAATCAACATCTACATACCTTAAGAAACTCTTTCTTGAAGGCTCTTGGAGAGATTCTTGATTTCCCTTGATTTTTGTTGAAGAAGAAAGAATGGTTTTGATTTTGTACAAACCCTAGTTTTTTATATTAAAGATGAAGAATAAATTTGTGAGCCTTGATCGAATAGAAATAGGGGATGAAAAGAGTGGGAAAAACACCAAAAAACCCTTTAAAGTCGAGTTAAAAATAAGAAACTGGGCCTGTGACGGTCGAAGCAATGGTCCGTCGCTTAGTATGACAGCCTGTCGGATCGTCCATCACAGATCAATTAGAAAAAGAACACTCTACCTTAATGTGACGGTCTCATCAATGGTACATCACAAACTAGACAGTCTATCAGATCATCCATCGCATATTGGCCAAGATGAGGCCACACTGTCTCAGCGGTGATGGTCCCAGCGATGGTCCGTCGCAGCCTTGACAGTCCGTTATCCTAGCATCGTACTTGGGGTAAGAAAGGGATTCACTGCCTTGGTTATGAAGGTATGGCCTATGGTCCATCGCAAGATCGATGGTCCGTCAACCCAATCGTCACACTTGGGTGGTTCTGACTACTTTCAGTAAAACAGCCATAACTTCCTCGTCTGATGCTGGATTTTGACAAAATTGGTATCGATAGAAAGTTTATTCAATGATCTACATGAAAAAAAAATTATATTAGGGAAATTATACATGGTTCAAAATATTTCTCACTTGGGAAGACACTTCTCAATATTTTAGGGCCGGATTTATATTTCACTGAACACGCTCTAAGGCTCAGACTATGAGAGAATTTTGCGGGGTCTTACAATTACTAACCTATTTTTCACAATAGAGTTTTAGTCAAAATCCTTCTGCTTTTAGTTGGTTGTAATGGTGCATCTATAGGAAATCCAAGTCCTAGTTTTGTTGCCTTTTGTTTGAGGAATCATGATAGAGATCTAGTGGAAGCTACATGTTTTCAATTTACTAATACAGCTAACTTGGCAGCTAAGGCTAGGTCTATAAGTGAAGGACTCCAACACATCTTATACAAATAGTTTACCTACATTATATTGGAAACTGATTCATTGGCTATGGTTAACATTATTAATGGAGTTTGGGAGATAACATTCCATGGCATATTTTAATGGAGATCAATTCTATTTTAAGATTATAAATTTCATTAAAATGAGAGAACAACACTACTTAAGGGAGGGAAATACTATTTTTGAATTTTTTTTTTGTAGACTTAGTTTTTAGTTTTGCAGGTACGTAAGAGTTTAATCCATTTTAGGAAGTTGCAAGTGTATGGAATAAATTATTGTTTTTGATAAGAGCATTACTCTAAAGATGAAAATCATCCATATGAATTCAACAAACAATTCTAATTGAGAGTTAGAAGTTTCAAGATCAAATTGTAGATTTCACACCATTGATGTTTAAATGAGGCTACAATTGAATTAGTTATGTTGATGTCTGGTAAGTATGAAGCAATTTCCTATGGTTCACAATACCTTTCACCTAATGAGAGAGTTGAGGAGTTCATTCGGTACTAAACTAGGACTTAATGAAATCATTTTTCATATTATTCATCTTTGTTGAGTTTTCTTTATTTTAGTCTTAGATTTAATCATTCTAAATTGTTTTGAAATTATAATCAATCTTAGTATCTAGAATTTATATGGTAGTACTATTTCCTTTTGGTATATTGGATACTATTTTAAATGGTTTTAGACATATATGAGCTTAATTATTCAGATGAAGTGGTACATTCCATTCTCAGCTTTTGAAATCTAAATAAATAGCTCATGTTCCTTACCTCGTATTACAAAAGAGATGTAGATTTTAGTTCCAACATCTATTTTATAGGGTGTTCAATCCTTTAAATATTATATCAAAGAATTAAGAACCTTATCCTTCTCGCAGAAAATGAGCAGAACTGAGTATTCAAAAGACGCTTGATCTCTTCGAACTAATTAGTTGATCGAAGAGTTGTGGGTTTTCTCAAAAAACTTTAGTTGATGGTGGTATCAAATATATGTGGTTCAATCCATTAAACTCTAGACAAGGGTAATAAATTTAAATTTTTGGATTTGACTACAAATTATTTAGATTGGGTAAAGATTTTTTGTCTCATTTTAACTTCGATGCTAGCTGCCGAAACTCATTTCTTTAAGATACACACAAAGGTTGAAGAAATAAAATAGCACAATAAATAATATAAATCTGTTCTTGATGGATTCCCAAACTTCAGATATTGAAGAAAAAGAAAATCAAAGATTAGAAATAAATTTCAAGGTTCAACTATTGCATGTTAATTTTTTCCTTTTTGTTAGATTTTTTCAAATTCCAGAATGTTTGTTTTCGTCTTTAGTTTTCTTATTTTGTTTGGGCCAAACCTTCAAATTTGGCCTACCTTTGTACATATTTTTATCTTGTTTTAATAAAGTAGGCCCATTAACCTTTTATTAAAAAAATAATTTGGGCCAAGTAGGGAAAGTTTCTCTTTCTGTTTAGATTTTTATAAATATGCAAAGATAATATTTTGGTAAAGAGAATGGTTATAGGTTGCTCGAGATGGAGGTATGATGTCACCGAAATTACAGAACCTAAAAGGTATAGTGTGGTCATTTGTCAAATATAGAATCCAACTAGGTTGGGTTCAATCCCACAGGGAATAGGACAAAAATCTGTCACGAGCATGCTAATGCAGTTGGAAATGGCAGAAAGTAAATGTGGTTTTTTGTAAGAACAATAGTAAAAGTAACAATGCTTGAAAATAAGGTTTTTATCAGTATGAGATGATCACTAGGATTGTGTTCCTCTTGACTTTTTAACTCCGCATACTTATCATGCTCATCAAACTATCTAAGTGTCTTGCATACAAAATCTAACAAGTTATGTATCACCTATCCATTTCTCGACCTTGGTTTGTGTGAATTTCACTCATCTCCTCATGATCTTTGACTGTCGCTTTACTAATCGTTGTCCTAGATCCCAAATTATCTATCCCCTATCGGTCTCAAGTTAATTAGATGAAGGTTGGTTTCTTCAAATTACTATTGTGATCTATTTTTCCCAATCTCTCGAGTTAGTATTGAATACAAGTGGATTCGTAAAATTTTCAACCTTCAAGAGAGTATTCAATATGGAAGAAATCATAATACATGTAGGAACACTAATAAAGAATGACCTTGCACTTCCTCTACTTTGTTAATCCATCAAGGTTCCCACAACACTAGTTATGGGGTTTAGCTTCTCATAATTGTTAGAACACAGATAGAATTCATAATTGAAATTATATGACTAATCTCACAAATAATTAAGAATGAAAACCGAAATCTTAAATAATTATTAAATCCCAAAAAAACAAGAACAAAAATTCCAAGATTAAAAGTGTATCTTAGAATAATAATGAATCCAATGGATATTTATAGATATATAAAAAAACTAGAAAACTTATCCTAAACAAAGTACGAAAATAGATTTGGCACCAACCTACGATCCTACTTATGGGTCGTAGGTAGTACCTACGGTCCATAGATAGGTTTGTAGGAATTAGAAGAGGCTTCAACTTTTAAAATGTATGCCTATGATGAGTAACTATGGCGCCGTATGTACTACCTATGCCTTATAGGTAGGCATCGTAGGACGTAGAAAGCACAAGAACTTTCAAAACTATTAAGGATCCTACTTACGGTGCCAACCTAGAGGCTCTTAGGTACTACCTACGACCCATAGGTAGGGCTTGTAGGTAGCCTTCTTGCTATCTTTCAACCTATTTTTCTCCTTCTCTGCTCCAAACTCTATTTTCCTGCAAAACAAACACAAAAACAAATCATATCTAACAAAAAGACCTAAGTACTTGTATAATTTCCTTGTTTTAGGCATCAAAAGTTCCACGAAACCATAGCATATCAACACCCTCAACTTAGAATGTTTGCATGTCCTCAGGCAACTAACACAGAACAAACAAAACACAATTCTTAACTTAAAAACCTAAGGCACCTATGTCAGTCAACTTAGTTTGGCTCAAATTGCTTACCCATCCTACTCACATCTTTCAAAACCACTATGTGGATACTTGTAGAACAATAGTATGATACAATGGAATCAAGTTATGGAATTACATCTGCAACAAACATCCTAGCATTTATGCAATAGAAAGTACCCAAACAAATAAGCGGTTAACCATACAACTGATATACCCTCATAACAAAGAAGTCTTAACTCTTATAGTATAATAAGGAAAGTCAATACAGGGACAATATCCAGACACTTACGCTCTCAAAATAATTTCCACAATATGCACAAAATACCATAGGCTTGCCTTTATATTATCTACCTTAGTTTTCTGGACAGTTGAATTAGGATCACTATAGGACTTTTCTAGACATTTAATGTAGGATTGGGGGTAGGTATGGTATATTTGAGACATAAGGACTGAAGATCCTTGACACTACACTTACATTATGTGCTCCCACTACTCAACCATGTTTTTTTATTCTCCCTTTTACTCTTTTATTGCTTATTTGGATTGGGTGTTGTTTTCTTCTTTCTTTGCATGTATTCACTTCTTTTTTTTTTCTCTTTCTTTTTCATTATTTTTTCACATTTTTCTACCACACTCACCCTACTTTCTAGTTCTTATTTATTCAACACCTTTCTTCATACCCATTTTTAACTATGCACCCCTACGATAATCACTCTCAACTTAGGCAATTTGCTTGAGTTTAGGCGTACAGTGTCCAAGGAGGAAATAGGGCCAAAATAGGTTCATTATAATTAAACGGGAAGTTAACAAGATGAAAATAAGAAAATAGGTCAATTGGGTCTCAAATTAGGGATTGAGGTATACTTATTCTCATTTGGTTGGTCTTTAAGGCTAAGAGTAGACATATTTAAATATGGCCTATGATCATGTCCTAACCAACTATCCTATAGCCTAGGCAAGACTAACTGGTAAAGTTCTTATTTAAATCCAAAAAATAAACTAAGTAAATGTATTACAGACACATGATACAGGGTTATATTCTCAACTACTACATATCTAGTTCATGCAATGCTAGGCTTTGATTATTTTATCCCTAATACTAATGCCAACAAGATTCAAACAATGATCACACATATATTTACATATATAGTACACAAAATTTTTTGGAGGGATATCATGTTTTTCAAACACATAAAAACACAAAACAAAATATGTAAAATGCATTTAGGTTCCTTTTTTTTCATATAATTAAACATAAACGACACATAAATCATATTACAAACACAATACTATACCCTAGACATATTGGTTCTACTATGATAACACACTCTAGGGAAAAGACACACGACAACAAAAACTCTAAGAGCATATCTAGCCCCACAAGTAGCCACACCCCCATCCTATAAGTATTCATTATCCCCATTGCATTATACTGCCGCAAAGCAAGACATTGAGGAACAAACCTATGGAAACTTAGGTGCATAGATCTGATGTCAATAAAAAATAACATGAATTATCAAAACTACAAAAATAACAAAACACCTTAGGTTGCCTCCCATGTAGCGCCTAATTTAATTTTGCAGCACGACGTGCGGACCATGAGTATTCAAACTTCATCAAGGTAGCCATAGGTTTGGCCTCTAAGGTTATCAAAATTGTTGAAGCACCCTTATGTCATTTGGTTGCTTCATAGTTTGCGAACATTGAATGTGACTTCATCATTATTCATCCTAAACTTAATTTCAACTCTTTCCATATATACCAATGCTCTATCCATAGCTAAAAATGGTTTCCCCAAGATTATGGGAATCTCAAATTCTACCTCACAAACCAAGACAACAAATTCATCCAGAAAGATGAAATTGTCTACATTGACCAAAATATCAAATAATATGCCCATCAGCTTTTTTACCATACGATCTACCATTAATAACTGCATCTTCATAGGTTCAGGAGGTATTAAGCCTGATTATTTGAACACTACCAATTACCTAAAGTTAATGCTTGCACTTAAGTCACATAAAGCCCTACCAAATCTTGATGACCCAACAGTACAAGGAATAGTGAAAGCTTCGAAGTAACCTTTCTTCTACATAAGAGATAAACATGTAATTGCTATGATGCAACTCACTAATATCCTCATAACTAAAAGTTTTTTTCTTTGTTACTAGATCCTTCATAAATTTTGCATAGTCAAGCATCTGCTCTAGAGCTTTAAGAAGAAGGATGTTCACACTTAACTCTTTCAGCATAGAAATAAACTTCTTATAATTCCATTATTTGGTATTCTTCTTCAATCTTTGGTGAAAAGGTAGGAGAGGTTTTGGAATATGATTTAATACTAGTTCAACCTCCTCCCATTATCATTATCATCTTTTGCCTCAACACTTATTGATCTTTATAATATCACATCATTAGTCACCAACTTCTAGTTTCAACTTTGGGTGCATCATTGACATCAACAATACCATCCCTTACCTTATCAACTATAGGCATTGGTGGATCAATAGTTGTCTTACCACTCTGAGTAGTGATGGCTACGCAGTGGCTTTCATTCCTTGGATTCTAAATAGCATTGCTTGAAAGATTTTTTGATTAAAGCTAATTTAATGTAGCTAATATTTTCCCAAACTACTACTCAAGTTGCTTAATTGTGGTACTATCCAATTCTAGTTTGTAGCTCAATCCTAATATATCAACCATAATTTCCTCAAGGCAACTATCTTGGCTCTCTAAAAGTTTCACCAGCTTAGCTAGAAGTGCTTCCAATCTATAGTCAGTATCACAGTTCTATAGTGGAAAACAGACCACTATTTTCCTTATAGTCAACCTTTCTCCTATAATCACCATCTCTTTCTCTGTTTCCATCCTAATATTATCCCTATATAGTTCCGACCTTTATCTCCTTGCTTTGATTTTCAAGTGTCCTGATTGGACCCTTGACCCTTGGCTCAGAAACCCACCATCTCTCAATATAAGTACTTTGTCTCTTCCTAAAACTCTGACTCATTATATCTAGCAGATTTACCTCATGCTTTTACTATATTCACTTTTTCCTTCTCCCATAGTTGCAAACTGCTTAGTAAGCAACCCAATCTCCATCCTCAATTATGTTATAAAACCTATTAGTTAATAAGGATTTGTTATACATTAATCCACTATGTCATTTAAGAATCTTACTCACTGGAAGTACCGGTAGCATAAGTATCGGCTCCCCATCTTTCTCTCGAGTATGCCATCCTCAATCAATTTTAGTGATCTAGTTAAAGATTTTTGTAGCATATTCCTAACAAAAACTCATGAAAGCCCCACCAGTAACAGTGTCATCCATAGCCTTGGTATTTTTATTTAGGGACCTATAGAATATCTCGAGCAAGTTCCTCTATGAAATTCTGTGATTAGGTATATTCATAATCTTCTTCTTGAACCTTAACCAAGTCTCATATAGTGCCTTTGAATGTAATTGTCTAAAATCATAAATATCATCCATTAACTGTAGTATTCTAGAAGATGGGAAGAAACTCTCCAAAAATTATATTCATAACTCATTCCAAGTGTTAATGGACCCATGAGGTAGTTCCCCTAAGCATAACATAGCCTCACCTATAATAAGGAATAAAAACAATCTAAGTTATAAAGCTGTCTGACTCACCCTTAGTAGATTGTACAAAGTGTAAATCCCAACAAAGTTCATAATGTGAATGTTTGGAATATTAGTAGGAACACCAGAAAACACACCCTTTAAATTAAGCAACTGAATCATTACACTTATAATGTCAAATTTTGATACTTGGAGCAACTCTGGAGGAATGATAGCTCTTGTCTTGATCTATTCAACATACCGCAATTCATATTTTGAATCATTGTAGACTGGCAAGTAATAATAAGTGGGTAATTGAATTTTATCTCTTCTAAGTTTATCCTTGTTGAGTGTTGCTTGATGATCTAATTTCTCCTAACTAGCCCTTTTCTTAGCATATTAGGCTAGTGCTAACCTTGCATTCTCCTCTACTATCCACCATTTAATAGTTTCCCTTATAGTTTCATGAACACCAATTAGAGGTTGTTGTTTAATATATTTGAATCATCCTGAAGTCCTTCATTCAACGCTTCATGCTCATACTCTTCCATCTTGTATTTCTGTTGTAAGGTCAATTCAAGCTTAGGATCAAGAGGAATTAGGGGATTTCCTTGACTTGTAGTATTGGACATACAGCAGCGTATACCCCCAAAACCATAGAAAGTAGAAAACCAGCAACCTCAATCAATCACCTATAATAGTATTCCCTAACAAAGGCACCAAAACATGATGTCACCTAAATTACACCTTCTAAAATGTATAACACAGTCACTTGTAAAATATAGAACCCAATACTGTTGGGGTTGATCCTACAGGGAATAGGAAAAAAATCTATCGCAAGTTTATTAATGCAGTTGGAAAGTATAGAAAGTAAATAGGTTTTGTTAAGAATAGTAGTAATAGTAAATAATGCTGGAAAATAGGGTTCTCGTTAGTATGAGGCGATCACTAGGATTGTATTACCCTTGACTTTTTAACTCCATAGACTTATCATGCTCGTTAAACTATCTCAATGTCTTCCATGCAGAATCTAACAAGATATATATCACCTAATCATCTCTAGAACTTGGTTTGGGTGAATTTAACTCACTTATATCCTCTCAATCTTAGAGCATCACATTACTAACCCTTGTCCTGGATCTCATATTAACTATCTCCTCTTGATCTCATGTTAATTAGATAAAGGTTGGTAGCTTTGAATTACTTTTATGATCTCTTTTTCCCTAGATATACCTCTCTCTTGAGTTAGTATTAAATACAGGTAGTTTCTTGATATCTGTAATCATCAATGAAGAAATAAATACAAAAAAAAACCACAATACTTGCAAGAACATCAATCAAGAATGACTTTGTACTTACTCTACTTTGTTAATCCATCAGGGTTCCCACAACCTTAGTTATGGGGTTGATCAGCTCATATTTTACGAATACAAATAGAATTCATAATTAAAATCACATGAATGATCTCACAAATAATTAAGAATAAAAATTGAAATCTCAAATAAATATCAAATCTTAAAAAATAAAGAAGAAGAATTTCAAGATCAAAAGTGTATCTTAGAACTCAAAACAATGTAATAAGTGTATAGAGTGCGTAAAAATGTGTAAGCTAATACAGAAAAATACCATTATTGTTTATAGAAACATATAAAACCTAGAAAACCTATTGTAAACAAAGTAAGAAAATAGAGTCGACACCAACCTATGACTCTATTTATGGGTTAGAAGAGGCTTTAAATTTTTGAACTTCTACCTATGAAAGGTACCTATGGGGATCTAGGTACTACCTACACCTAATATTTAGGGTTTTAAGGACTAAAAAAAAATAGCAACTTGCAAAACTCTTCAAGATCCTACGTATGGATCCAACCTACGGGCCTATAGGTAATACCTACGGTCCATAGGAAGGGCTTATATGACCTTATGATGGTTATAATGTGGAAAATTGGTGGATCTAATAGGCTACCAAGGAATGAGACTACTAGAGTAGAGTAGATTACTAATAAAATGGATATGGTAGTTAACAAATATGAACGTCAATTACTTGAAGGAGCTAGCAGATATTTTACCTTTGCAGAAGAATAAAGATACACATTGCATTTTGTTTAGAGGAACCTACAAGTTTTACTACAAATACATGAGAAAAATATCAGTTGATAGGACATTTAAAAGGGTGGATTAATGGTAAGTGTTACCATGTTCAATTTATGAAAGGAATTTAAGAAATTTAATTAAGGGTCAATTATAAAATTAAGATCAATGTGAGTGAATTTATATTGGAATGATGATCTTATGAATAAAGTGAGTGTCCAACGCATGTGCTTATATAAAATTATTTGAGAATGTTAGCGGAATGCATGTGTAATGATTGATAATTTTTTTACAGATTTGAACCTATGCATTGGCAGTTTGGGGTAATATTTTAATATTGCTAGGTACTTTTATTGAGAATATATAGGGGTAGATTATACTACTCATGTCATGAACCAAAGGTCATGATTAGAGCCTCCCTAAAACTACGTTTGGAGAAATATTTAATCCACCCCTCAATAATCAAGTTCAATAGTCATCAATTTGCTTATCATCAACCTTATCATATAAAGTTAATAAACCCAATTATTCATTAAGGAAGCAAAGTTGCAATCCTAAAAAATCATCAAAATAAAAATAGAGTACCAAAATTCTTTATTTATTACATCCTCGGGAAATAATGTCATTGTACAAGAACATCTATAAATACTCAAGTCTATAACTAAATGATTGTCTAAAGCATGAAAATAAATAATGAAATATCTTAGCCCAAAACGAGGGACATAACCAAAAAGTTGAAGATCAAAAGGTTGTTCGATCATGGTGCTCACCCTTACATTGAAATCTAGAACTGTTGGCTAGAGTTGAGGTCTTATCTTAAATGTTGGAACATGTTATACCCTTAATAAAATGAAGAGCACAGATAGCATCAATACATCAATAAGTATTGGTACGTATCATAAGTCCACTCAACCTGACACCATACAAATAAGTAAATTAAATAAATCCTAAGTGGTCATTATAAAAATCATAAACAAAGACTAACAAAAGTATAACCCTTCACTTTAGAGGGAATAGATACCCACATTTATATCTATTTATAGTTAGCTAATTTCAGAAATAAGTTTTATCTCAACATATATTACAATTGAACATTCAATGCACTGGGATGAATGTATGAATGCAAGATGTGTGTGCTATCTTTCCTATTCTCAATCACATCAACATCACGAGCATCTCATGATTTGTATATCAATATCATCATTATAAACGCATCATCATCAATATTATCAACAATATCACAAACATCATGAGTTAAAATAATAGCCTCATGAACATCATGTGCTCAATAACATCATTATCACCCCCATCTCAATATCCTTAACAACATGTATGAATATGCAAAATGTAGTCAATAAACAAAGCTAGTACTTAAAAGCAATAATAAATACTCAATTCACGTATAAGAATAGATTCAAACAAGCCTAATTACTACAATAAACCATAACCTAGCTCGATTCCTTGCTCAAAATCACCTTTAGGCCAAAAAATTATTTTTCCTTTCTCTTTAACCCCGTTCTTGACCTATAGCAATAAGATTACACCCCTATTTCAATTAACTAATCCCTTTTTAACCATTAGGGATTAATAACTAATAATTTTAACCATAAAAAATTTCTAATTCATCATCTTAGAGTTTTCTCCCCTTAAACCTCGTGACCTACTTTATTTAGCATGAACAACTATGATTCTACTCCTATTAGTGTTTTCTAACATCTTAGAACTATTATCTACTAATTTTATACTTATTTCCTATAATCCACACCAAACTCTTGAATTAGGGCTAAACCTTAATTTCCAACATAAATAAATTTCTAATGGTTTTCAGACAATCGAAGAAGTGATTCAAGTTCATAATGTAAGGAACTTACGTCAAAAGATGAAACCTTCTAAAATATCATAGAAAATTACCTTTCTAAATGCCTTGGTTCTTTTTTTAGAAAGAGGAAAATGAAAACATATTTTTGGTTTAAAAACTATAAAAATATTGCAAGTTACTGCTGCAGTAGTATCACTGCAACAGTTTGCTATTATTCCAGACTACTGCTACATTGAAAATTTTTTCACTATAGCGATTCCATTTTTTGCTACAATCATCCGAAGGTAAAATCTCGTGGCCTTTTACCAATTGTATCAATTTTACAAAAAAATTCTCAAAATAGTAAACTCTATAACTGGAATGGTATAACTCTGATTTATATACCATAAGTTGCTACGGCATTCTAAATTTTTCATCTGTTTAAAAATCAAGTCAAATGCTCACATTAATATCATATTTTCCTATATTATAAAACCCTCAAAAATCATGTAAGGCTAGACTTGCTCTGAATTTCTAAAAAACTATCCAAGGAAAGACTTGATAAAAGTTCTATGTCCAATTTTAGCGTGACGATAATTTTGATTGGTATATGTGATGCAATTAATTCGTAAGGATTTTTATTTTTAAGGACCAAGTAAGGTAGAAAATACTTTCAGGTGCCAATGATTTACAACTTATTGCACGATTTAATAGAAAACTTATGGTATTTTGAAACGGTTTCCCATTAGATTTGAAGAATTTCTAATTTATTACGATAGTAAGCGACTGAAAATAAAAATATGAAAGTTGAAAAAAATAAGGAAAAGTATATATTTTGATTTGAAAGGTTAAGGATTCATCTTTGAGAAATGATAGTTAAATTCAGAATAACATGTTTACTTGAGTCTTACTCAAATTGTGATGATATTATTATGTATTAATCAAATAGGATGTAATTGTTTGTGTAGAGCTGGATAAGAAAATCTTGTAATATTGTTGGCCAAGTGTTCTAGTGTGATTGGTGGTGATTTTGAGGATAGTAATTAGTGAAACCTATATTTCTGATAATTGGTGTTATATGATCAATGGGAAGGTGGTTCATGATGTACCAAATGGGTGATTTCATGGAATTAACAAATAAATATGCTAAATTTGATTGGTAAAATTTTTTCCTATATCACGTGGGTCATAAATTAGATTTTTGTAGTGAGACCACATTTATAATAGTTGACTATGTTTGAATGGGGATTGGTTAGTTAGGGGGATGGTTGGAATGGGGATTGGTTAGATAAGGGAGATTGAGAAAACCAGTTTTGGGTGACTTGAGAGAACTTGTGATAAGGCACGTGGATTTTAGTATTTGCAATATTTGGGATCTCTAAAGGTGTAACTAGGAATGATTCTTAGTAATTTTTGGTTCAAAGTACGGGGTTATAGGTCATGCATATGCTTAGAAATGTTTAGAGTGGAATATAAGCTAAAGGATAGAATACAAAGTTCATATATTGGAGATGTATTTAGAGTCCTATGAAGTTCTAAAACACTTTTGTAATTAGTAAGAGTTGAGAAATGTGAATCAATGAGACATAAGATATAAACCCTTCCTGTAAAGTTGAAGATTTGTGTGGATTTCAGCCTTTGAGTTTAGACGTGAAACCTCCTATAGGAACATTGATGAACAAAGGATGGAATGGTTCATCAAACTTGTATTCGATCTTGTTAGTCCTGAATGTTGACTTTGATCGAAATTTCTAAGTTTTAAACTTCTTAACACATTTTATCACCTCAAAATTTATTTCACCTATCTCCTGAAGTCATGAACAACATAATGAAACTACAAAATGGTTTAAACTAGATAGATGAGTTCAAAGAACCTAACAACCATACTAGTTGTTACAAAATTGTATAAGCAGATGTGTGTGATAAGTTACACAAAAAAGCTAAAGGAAAAATACAAGATAAAATTTATGTATCGTGAGTCTATTTAACCGTTAGTAATCATCAATGCAAAGCAAAAAGACATATTGGACGTTACTGCTAAATGAATATGAAAAGAATATCCTTCATTTTCAAGTTAGTGTAAGTTGAATTATGGCGATAGATAATCTCTCCATAAAAATATATTTTTTTGCATTGATCTTCATTATAATTTATGGTTGTATCAACAATAAAATTCGTATCACCTTTTCTCACTTGATCAAATTCATTTTTCAATATCATTATATGCTACTTATTATATTATACACTATTTTACTGATAAATCATCTGAACAAAATAATGTTTATAATTCTGGCGATAGATAATAGAAATGTATTTATTCGCATTGATCTTCATTATAATTTATGGTTGTTTCACCAATAAAATTGGTATCACCTTTTCTCACTTGATCAAATTCATTTTTCAATATCATTATATGTTACTTTATTATATTATACACCATTTTAATGATAATTAATCTGAACAAAATAATGCTTACAATATTATTATTAGTTCTTATATATCAAATATTACATTCGGTATGTATTCGTTGTTGTTGAATATCAGTTTTTTGTATTCTTCTTAAAATTTTAATAGTTTAAGACACTTTTTATTCGAATATGTGCAACATAAAAAATTGTTGCAAAACTCATATATATATACATATACATATTTATATATATACATATACATATATATATACATATATATATATATATACAAATATATATATATACACATATATATATAGAGAGAGAGAGAAAGAAATCAAGGCCCCTTTCTTAATAAGAAAAAAAACAAATACTTACAAAAGCCTAGTCCAAAAGTGACCATGCCCAAACAAAATGTAAAAGTTGACTAAAAATAAGTCCACTTATGAAAACAAATGACCAAAATAAAGACTAAAAGAAAAAAGGAATGTAAAAATGAAAGGTGGAGAGATGCAGAAGGTTCTCATACTGGTCAGACAGCTAAGACCACATCTACTTTCTTCATCTCTATCTGTTTGATTGATCTGAGGTGGATTTGGGCACCTCAGTGTCATTTTGTATGCTTGTTTAGTCTTGTTTATGAACCTTTTTGTGTACTCAATGAGTGATTGATGATATAATTGAGAATATAAGTATTAAAATAGTTTTTTATAATTTTTAAGGTGTGTGTTGAAAGAAGTTTGGAATCAATTTGGTCACTTAGAGTTTAGACGAGAAAACTAGTGTTACTAGCTTGAGCTACGTGATATTCTAGTTGATCTCGATGGATTCTTGTGTTATTAATGATTAACTAAGGGTATGATTGTGTAATTATGTGTGAAATAAATTTTTTATTGTGTTAAGGTTCAGTTGAAACAATCCAAGAGTAAAAATTAAGTTAGAGATTAAAAGGACAAAACTAGTATTCTTAGCATAAGTTACTAGTTCATCATCTTGGATTGTATGTTGTTTTGAGCTGTAATTCATGTTTTTTAATTATATTTAATGCTTGGTGAGTTTATCATGATGGTATATGATTGATACACATGTTATAAATCAATTGAAAACAACACCACATGGCATGTAAAGGATGGACAAACACTTAGGACAAAACTTGACCAAAAAATGAACATTTTGGAGTCATTGGCATACCACAGAGATTAGGCACCATGTTAGTGACATACCACAGACTTGGTAGTATACTAAATGACTAAATCAAAGTAATACCCTATGTCTAAATGTCACTGTTCAACTTACGACTCATCTCCTTAAGTTGTGAATACACCTTATGAGTTGTAAGTTATAAGTCATAGCTTCGATAGTGTGGAGTAGTTTGAGTCTACTGTAGTTAAATTTTGACCCTAGGAATCTTCATAGGATGTTACGAGTTATATGAAGTGAAGTCATAATGTCAACGGTATAGGTACCCCAAGTCTTTATCCATGGTACAAGAGGGTGATAGTAGTCGTATGGAGATGTGACCAGTCGTAAGATATGACATGTATGTTCAACAATATGTGCAATCCTTTCCACTATCAAGCCTATGATTTTCTAGGACAAGTCACAATCTCATCTTATGAGTCGTAATTTGACTGCTGAAAATTGGCGATCAAATTTCTATAAGTTCAGTTAAAGGACCTTTTGGTCTTTTTCCCTCTTACAACTCCCCATTGACGACTTCTAACCCAAGATAGGAATTAATTTCCTCTATCTTTCAGTTGATTAATAACATGTCTTCTCCTCCATAAGTACGAGTGCTATGAAAAAAGGTAAAATAGTTTGATAGACCCTTGTACTATGTCTGTTTTGTAATGTGAATATTGTTACTTACATATTTGTCATATGAACCCCACAACTCATCAAAACTCTCATTTGAACCCCTCAACTCATCAACGCTTTGATATTTTAAACCTTTCTTACCATGTGTGTGGTTCACTCACTTTAAAATTAATTAAATATTATATCCACGTCAAATAAATTAATGCCACATCATATAAATTAATGCCACATCATTAATATCTTTATTAATTAATTTTTAAATTATTAATAAATAATATTAAATAAAAATTGAAATTTTTTTTTTATAGAATTTTCCAACAATGCAGCTTCAGAATCCACTTTCCCATTATCCAAAAACTCTCCATTACTGATCTTTGAACTTGAAAAATCATTTTCAACAACACATCAAGATAGATTGTTTGGAGAATTTTCAAACACAAACTTTTGCTTTTGTAGTTTGTTTTTATTTTACCCAAACCAGATTGGTTGTTTCGATTAACCCGATTTTTGAATTTGATTTTTGATTTTTGAATTCAAGTTGAATATTGAAGTTTTGAAATGGTACTAGAAAATTCATGTCTTTATTAGATTTTATGAATGGTTGGGTGGGTATAGGTGAGGTGGGGTGGGGGATTTAGGACATAGAAGGAAGAATAAGAAAATGGAGGCTAATAGAAAAAGAACTCATGATTTTCTTGATGTGTTATTGGAAGTTTGTGATTGAAAATTCTCCAAACAAACTACAAATTATTCCTCATCTATTGAAATTGATCTGTTTTTGGTGCAAAATTGTCGATAAGGTTTAGGGGGTAGGGGTGGGGGTAAGTGTCAAAGAAAAAAGGTCTGGGGAGAGAGGGGGTGGCTGGTATGAGGGATGGGTATGGTGGGGATAGTTGGAACGAGGCTCGGTGGGGTGGGGGTGGCTGGGAAGTGGACAGGATGGGGTGGGAGTGGCTAGGCTGGGGGTTGGGTAGGGTAGGGGTACTGGACAGGGAGAGGGGGTTAGGGGTGGGCCTTTTTTTATTTTTAATTCTTAATTTTTTTATTTTTAAAATATTTTTAAATTAAAAAACTGGAAAAAAGTTTTAATCCCTTTTTAAAATTTTTTAATTATTTTAATATAAAATTGTCCAAAAATCGACCCCACTCCCACCCCAGGCGAGTAACTACACTCTCTTTGTCCTAGTTAGCCATTTCATGCCACATAGGCAAGGTAACGGTCAATGGATGCAAAATGTTTCTTTTTAGAGGGTTTAGGGATTCATATGACAAATATGTAAGTAGAAGTGTCCAACTTACAAAACCGACATAGTACAGGGGTACATTGAACCATTTTTCTATGAAAGAAAGTAAGAGTTTTAAGATTTAAGAAAAAGTATTAAAATATTGTGATTGAAGAAAGCTTTATCCTTTGATCTAATGATAAGACATGAAATCCATAAGTGTTCATCTTGATTATGATTTAAAGCAAAGAGAACATAACAGGTTTTCAGTCTACACATCCTTATGCTATTTTAAGGTGGTTATCTTAAGTATGAGCCTATATATATGCATTGGGAGTAGTATTTAGCATCGAGAAGAGAATAAGGATGAGCGTATCTTGAATTCCTGGAAACTACGAGCCATCATAGGTTTAAGAAGACCTTGTTAGTAAGTGTCTACTTTTCTCTATATGGAAGAAGTATAGTGAACACTTAAGTTAAGGTTCTATTTCGATTGCTAAGGTGAACAACTCTCCCCAATATGGGTAAGACATTGGACTTCATGGTAGCTTACATGGTTTATGTTGGTTAGAAGAATCCTCCATGAGGGATTTTAGAAACGAAGTGTTATGGCTTACTAAGCTTATTCATATGCTTTTATATCCATGTTTTATGATCGTGTAGTCTTTGGTTTTACACAAGTCCAAGGTGAGTTATTTACACATACCATGCATTATTTGAAAGCACACATATATATTCAGTTATTGTTTTATTTATGCATTAACCCCACATACTCAGTACATTCTAAAATTACAAACCCGCATATACGTCTATGTGCTACATTGTCTTATAAAGTAGGTTCTGGTGCTCGTTTCTAGCAGTACAATTGATCATGTGCATCATCTTCTTGATCTCAACTTTTGGTGAGTCCTCGTAGTCCGAGGACCCAGTTTATCATACTAATGTTTATTATTAAAAGTTATTTTAGATCTTTGATTTCCCTTTATGTTCGAGTCAGCTGGGGTTTGTCCTAGTGGCTCACTAGTTAGCAGTAGAGGCTAGTCAGTTTGTGTATGTTCTAAGTTAAAAGAGTTTGCTTAAGGTTTTCAATGTTAAGGATTTATATTAAGATATGGAATTGTTTATCTTGAATTTTTATATAGGTTATTTCACTTTTTATGTGAGTTCTACATTGAATAGATATCATGGGTTAGCTTGCGGCTATTCGTAGTACCAAGCACCGTGTGATGTCCAAGGGGTGATCCCTGGGCATTATAAATTTGTTATTAAATCCTAAGGTTTTAATGAGTCTTAGGGAGTAAGGAAAGTCATATTACATAGATTCTTGATCATGAATATGAAGCACACTATATTTATGAGCAAGAGGCTATGGAACGAGTTAGGAATCATCATTTCTTTCATAATCTTATGCTTAAAGTTGTCTATCTATCCCAATTCATGTTTTCACATGACAAAATATGCCTCCTCGTCAAGCTGACACACATAGAAATGGTGATCAACCACCACTTTACACAAAACCTCTAAATGAGAATATTTGTCATACTGAAGTTTGAGTTTCCTTTCAAGCGTTGGCCCAAGCTATGAATGATAATGTTTACAGAAATCAACAGGCAACAGTCCTACTTTAGATAAATAGTAATGTAGTTGCAGCTAGAATTTAATACTTTATGAGGATGAATCCACCTGAGTTCCATGGGTCAAAGGTGGATGCAGATCCTCAACTCTTTATTAATGAGGTACAAAAAATTATTCAGATCATGCATGTTACTGAAGAGGAAAGTGTATAGGTGGTATCCTATAGGCTTAAGGATCTTGCTTATGATTGGTTTACTATGTAGAAGGATGGAAGGGGTAAGAATATAACTCCTATGAGATGGCAGGTATTTCATAGTGCTTTTTTGGACAGGTTCTTTCCTCATGAGATGAGGAAGGATAAGGTGGAGGAGTTCATGAACTTGAGGAAGGTCTCTATGAAAGTAAAGGATTACTACCTGTTATCTGACTCTAGAGCTCATATGAGTAAGTTTGTTACTAGGGTTTTTGATTTGGTGGTCAAGGAGTGTAGGACTGCTATGCTGATTGGAGACATGGATATTGATTGGTTGATGACTCATGCTCAATAGATTGAGGTAGAAAGTTGAAGAAAAGAGAGAAGAAAAACAAGAGACCTAGGACTGGATAGTTTGAGTATAGTCAGCCAAGGTCTGGAGGGGGAAGCTGTTCACATTTTTAGGGTCACTCATCAGTGCCTACACCATCTTCAGCTACTTTCCCTGTACCAAGGACCAAGAAGGAACAATGGAGCAGGACTTCAAATTCCAGGTCTCAGAATAACGTGGTTGGATGAATGCATAATGGGCAAAGGGAGTTGCTATGGTTGTAGTAAGATGGGCCATAGGATCAAGGAGTGTCATTATGCTAAGAACGAAGGTATAGATGCTCATCCTCAGAATCAGGCTACTAATATAGTAGCTCAGCCAGGCCACCCAGTTCCTCTACAGGGTGCATCATCCTATACAAATGGCGTTCAGCGCCAAAATTGATTTTATGCTTTACCATCTGATCAGGAGCAGGAGAGGTCTCAAGACGTTGTCACTGGTATGCTTCGTGCCTTTCACCTTGATGTATATGTGCTGTTAGACTCAGGATCAAATCTATCTTATGTAACTCCATTGGTCGCTATAAATTTTAGGGTAGGTCTTGAAAATCTCCCTACGCCCTTCTCAGTTTCTACCCTAGTGGATAAGTCAAGGACTGGTATGCGATTTCATAGAAAGTGTCCTATTACCATCCTCTATAAGATCATACTAGCAGACTAAATAGATCTAGAAATAACAAATTTTGATGTTATTATGGGCATGGATTGGCTCTATTCATGCTATGCATTAATAGATTGTCACACCTGCATAGTGAAGTTTTAGTTTCCTGATGAGGCAGTTTGAATGGAAGGGTAGTTATGTGTCTTCTATAGGCCGCTCTATCTCGTTTCTTAAGCCTAAGAAGTCAATATAAAAAGAGTGTATCTACTATTTAGTTTTAGTCAAAGACACCATGTTTGAAGCCCCAATAGTTTAATCAATCTGTGTAGTCAATGAGTTTCCTGAGGTTTTCCTGAAGATCTTACAAGCTACCTCCAAATAGAGAAATAAAGTTCAATATTAATATTTTTCCTTTCTGTTGATCCATATCAACCTTAATCTGCATAAATATAGGATCCAAAACCTGCTTCTCCTTCACCTTAACCCAAAAAGGTAACTTCACCACCTCTTGCATGATCACCCCTCTATCTTTTGAATCCAAAAATGAATTCTAAGATTAACCAAATGGTAAATATCCTTCACCAACACCTACTTCTCCTCCTTCACAAAAGATCTTATTTCCATAGACAAACTACTAAGAGCAACAACAACCACATTAATTTTACATGGGCTATAATGAATACTTATGTCTTAATCTTTGAGAAATTCAAGCCATCTCCTTTGCCTGAATTCATCTCTTTCTGGGTGAACACATACTGCAAGCTTTAATATATTTATACATGAACTTCGTATAAGTAATGGCTCCAAATCATCAAAGAAAAAACCACATCTAACAATTCCAAGTCATGAGTTGGATAATTCTTCTCATGTGTCTCAAGCTTCTTAGAAGCATACAGCATAACCTTACCGTGCTGTGTTAACACACAACCAAGTCCCATACGGGACACATGACAATAAATAACAAATCCATCAATACCCTCAGGTAGGATAAAAATATTGTTAAAGTCAACTTATCCTTAAACTTCTCAAAGCTACCCTCACAAGCATCGGACCACAAAAACTTCACCTTCTTTTGAGTCAACTTAGTCAATGGATTTACAATCAAGGAGAAACTCTTCACAAACCTCCTATAATACCTAGATAAACTAAAGAAGCTCCAACTATCAGCTGGAGTCGTGGGTCTAGGCCACTTCTTAACCGCCTCAACCTTTTGTAGATCAACCATAATCCCCTTACTAGAAACAACATGACCATGGAAGGTCCCAACATTAAACCAAAACTCATACTTAAAATTCATGGTGCACAATCACTAATCATTAAGAGTCTGCAACACTACACGGAGGAGATTGGCATGATCCACCTAACTCTTATAATATACCAAGATGTCATCAATAAACATAATGACGAACAAATTCCAAAACTGTCTGAATACCTAATTTATCAAGTCTGTAAATGCAATTGGAGCATTAGCCAATCAAAATGATATAACTAAAAACACATAATAGCCATATCGTGTTTGAAAATCAGTCATTGGGATATCCACCTCCCTAATCATCATCTGATGATAACCTGATCAAAGATCGATCTTAAAAATGTTCTTAGCACCCTGAAGATAGTCAAACAGTTTATCAATCCTATGTAGAGGATACTTATTCTTCACAATAACCTTATTCAACTATCGATAGTATATACACATTTAATGGGAATCATCCTTCTTATATATTAAAAGCACAGGAGAACCTCACAGAGGACACTAGGATTAATAAAACCCTTATAACGAAAATCTTTGAAGTACTTCTTTAATTGTTTTAGCTCAGTCAGAGCCATTCTATAAGAAGGGATGGAGAGAGGATGGGCATCTAAGAAATGATCAATTGCAAAATCTATTTTCCTATTGGAAGGAATACCATGAAGATTATTAGGAAACATTTTGTAAAACTCATTAACTACCAAGAGAGATGTTAAAAAAGGACTTTCAAAGTTAGAATCCTTAACCTAAACTAAATCATATAGACACCCCTTGGAAATCAATTTCAAGGAACTTAAATAAGAAATAAACCTCCCCTTAGGTTCTAAAGAACTACCTTCCCACTCAATCTCTAGTTCATTCAAGAATTGGAAACTGACCCTTCAAGTTCAATAATCAAGAGACGCATAGCAAGAAAAGATCCAATCTATCCCCAATAATATCAAAATATAACATATCAACTCTATCAGATCCAACAACATCTCCTAACCATAAATAGCTACCATATAACCTCTAAAAACTTTTCTACCCATAACAAAGTCATCCATTGGGGATGACACATGAAAGGGGTCAAAAATATACTTAGGATAATAACCAAAATGAATAGACACATAAGGGTGACATAAGATAGAGTAGACCCAGGATCAAGTAAAAAATACATATTACGAGATAAAATTTATAATATACCAGCGACAATATTAGGAGAAGCCTCAGATTCTTGATTGGTGGCAAGAGCATACATATGATTTCGGCTAGTACCGGTACTTGAAGTAGAACCCGTTAGCGTACGAGTTGAAAAAGTAGCAATAGGAGCTTTATTAGCTCCAGAAGCAACCCTTAAAGGACAACCCCACTGCATGTGATGAAGATAACAATATTTAAATAACTTATTCCTTTACTCACCTCACACTCCAAATACACTTGCCCATAAAAATTATTATGAGGATAAGATGGGGATGATTGAGCCCTGCTTGCCTAAGACCGGGTACCTTGTGCCCTAAATCCACTATTTGTCTAGAAGCGATGATGACCTAACTATTTTAGATATGAAGAACTAGCTGTAGAATAAGAACAAAAATTTCCCACTTCTTCTTAGTAAACTGCGTGCCATCTCTACCATTATTTTGTTAGCACCCGTCCTACTTAGAGTACTTGAATTTCTTACTCTTCTTTTCCCTTATTCTTTCCTGTTTCTTGTTTTCCTCTTCAACCTAAAGCAAATACACCACAAGACTAGAGATGTCCATGTTATTATTTAGCAAGGCAGCCTTGCAGTACAACACCAAGTCCCAAGACAATCCTAAAGTAAACATCCTCACCTTACCCCTTATTGAAGACATCAACTTCGAGGCATAGTAAGAAAATTGATGGAACTTTATGGCATACTCTTTCATACTAATTTTTCCATGCTTCAAATTCATGAACTCCTCAACTTTCACCTCCCTCAACTCCTGAGAAAAAAATGATCAAGAAAGGCACCAGAGAAGTCATCCCATATAGTTGGCTTAGTATCTTCACCCCTCAACTGTTCCTACTCTTCATACCTCTAATACGCCATATTTTTTGATTGATATACAATGAACTCTACACCTACAAAGTTAGAAGTATTCATCACTCAAAAAATCTTTTCTATATCATCTATGAACCCTTGAGGATCCTTCTTAACCTTGGAACTATCAAAAGTCAAGGGACTCAACCTCATGAACTGACCAAACCTTGTGGCTTTAGAAGATTGAGTGACAGGGATAACATGTTTATATTAGCACAACTGGGAGTCCATGAACTGACTAAGAAAATGGATCAACTAGAAAAACACAACTTTAGACACATTACCTTGAGGCATCGAGGTAAGAGTATCATCGACCTGAGGAGCTTGGGAGGACTAGTAAGGACCAGTTAAACTCCATGGGGTCAATTAGAAGTTGGGACATGAGACTGGGTTTGTACACCATAAGTAGGATGGGCTACGTCCACATTGTCCTTAGCTGGGATAGAGGAGTTTCCATGAGCATCAAATCTTTGAGGAGGCATGATCTGAGATACGAACAAATGGAATTAGAGGAGATTTCAACATTCTAGACTCTACAACCCAAGAGTAGAACTCAAAAAATAGAGACATTCCTAAATGTCTCAAAGTCTCTCCCTTATTAGTGTGGGATACTATAAACAAATAAAAGCCACTCTAATTGACACGGCTTCTTGGACAATCAATTAACTAAGAACCTACAGCTTTAATACAAACTTTTCATGACCTAAACAAGGGCCTAGCTGTAATGGGCATCTTAAGTCCACCGAAGATGAAAGACCATCCCTTTACCTAGCCAAATGGAACATAGTATAGCTAGCAGTGGATAAATTTTAAACATATAACAATTTTAATTATATTTTAAGATTGTGTGTCTGAAGTTGCTGACTTGAATTGGGTAGATGATAGATTTGTATGATACATGTGTCTATGCATATCTATTTTTAAATATATGTATTCATACACTCACATACTTTGATTATGGTACAAAAAATAAAGATATTGATTTCAAACTATAACCATCCCACTTTTATAACTAATTTGAACTTGGAGGGGATCTACCACTTTAATCATAAATTTTGATTATTGAAAGAATTATTCCACCTTTAAACTCAGAGTGAGATAAGATTTTGGTCCATTCTTACTATTATTCATTCTAAGATAAGATTTTTGTCCTTTTACACTTACTATCATGACCTGACCAAGGCCAGACCATGATGGGTATCTCATGTCTACTAAGGATGAAAGACCACCCCTTTGTCTAACCATACAGGACATAACACACCTAATAGCAGCTGAGATATGAACATATAACACGATAAGACTATAGTAAAATCTAGGATAACTAAGATTGTAAACAACAATACCTAATCCACAGTAATATCCATAAATTTGCAAATAATTATGGTCGGGACATGCCCCTGACTCTTGAAATAACAATGACAATGATATTGTTTATGTGAACTCTTCAATTCTAGTTTATGAATAGAAAATAATGAAATGACTATGTTTTCAAGTGAATGAAAGCTTACCACTTCACCACCAATGATCGATGAACTGAGCCTATCCATATTACATTGCATGGTAAAAGTAGAAGTATCTTCGGTGCCTGCATCATATTGGGATACAATGTTATGAGGCAGTTAGTGGGTTAAGCACTAGCATGAAACTCAAAGATAGGGGAAAATATAAGACCAAGTCATATCCATATCAAACCCATTGTATATGTTAACATACATATATGCATACATATATATCATAGATATTAGGTTAAAGAACATGGTTTAGCATGATAGTAAAACATTATCATGGGCTATGTAGCTAAAATCATCATAAATAGGAACCCATGAGCTACATGAGTTCAGCTACCCTACTGAAAGGGTCCTAGTGCATGTTAGCAATATAAACCAGGGGTATCAAGAAAGACTAGGGAATCCCCAATCCCACGTAAATTCAATATATAATTATATATGAATAGTATGAACTTTGAAGATGATCAACAAAACTAAATCTTATATCGAAAAACATAAGTTTCAAGAATAAATCATCCAAGACCTACACATTCACGTCGTAGCTACATAACCCTCGTTAAGATTAATTTAAAATAAGTTTCACATAACCAATTTATTGACCAAAGAATCAATTGTTAGGCACACCTTGGGTATAATCATACACTGTAATGCCCCACAAAATCCTCTTCCAGTCTGAGCCTTAGAGCGTATTTGGTAAAGCGAAAATTTGAGTCATAGTATTTCAGAAATATCCTCCCAAATATGAAATACTTTGAATTATGTGAAAATCTATTTGAGCATGAATTAAGATCAAAGAGGTCCCCTAAATCATGGTCGAGTTGATAGCTTTTCTATAGTTCAAGTTTTAGTGACCGTTAAAATTTGGGTCAACTTCAATCGACCATAACTCATTGTATATTAAGAACTGGATTGTTTTCTATATATCAAATGAAAGATCTTTGAATTAGATTTCCAACTATACCAATTTAACCTAAATCCAATATTAGAGAAAAGAGTTATCCCCAATGTATTCTAGCATGTCAAGTTGGAAAATGGTGGCGATGTTTTGGATGGGCTATCATATTTTTGACAATCTTTTTGATGACATCATCATATTTTGATGACATTTTTGATGACGTCGTAAGACCGGGGTAAAAAATCAAGAATTTGGACCCCTTTCGTGAGACCATTCGTGACGGCCTATCACGAACATAACGGCCTATCACGGATGGCATTAAGTATATCTTTCCAATAATTCAAGAGAGTTTTTGCAAGGGTATTTAAGCCTCTATAAATATGAGGAACCCTCATTAAAACCCTAATTCAATCATTTTTCTTTTTAACTCACTGAAAAGAGTATAACTAGGGTTTCAATCAAGAACCCTAATCTTCTAAAAATCATCCATAAATCTTCAAGGTTACTTCAACAATCAAGTTTCTCAAAGTGTGGGCTTCAAGAATTTATTTATTTAAAGTGTGGATAAAGCTTCAAGCACCAAAGTTCATCCAATTTCAAAGGTTAAGGTGTGTAGATGTTGATTCTTGGGTCCTTTCCATCCAAAAAGCTCAAGAACCCTTTTTAAAACTAAAAGATTTTTATGTTTGAGTTGTTAATGATTTGCATGAGTTGAAATGGTTGTTTAATATGTTGTTGAGTTTTGATTTATGTTTTCCTACTAAATTTATGAGCTTTGATCCTAGTATGTGGAATTCATATGATGTTTGTGATAGACCCTCTTGAAGTTACATTCCATGTGATGTGTTCATGACTTTTGGATGTAGAAATGGTTGAATAAGTAAAGAACGTTCCCCATAGGTTTGATAAATAGCTTAGGTGAAGTATAAGGGCCACTATAGTATGTTGAATAGGAAACCACAAAATGTGAGCTAGCCCATGCATGCCTAGTGTTTAATAAAATGCCTTAGTGATTGAAATGTGCCAAGAAAGCATGAAATCCCCAAGTAGGTGTAAAATTTGTCGTGTCTAGTGGTTGTTGAAAGACCCTAGGGAACAAAGGAACAATTCGAGATATGATGGTTGTAAATTCTATGATTTTGTGCTCTTTGATATATGCTAAGGTTTTAATACATGTCAAGTGGTTAGCAAGTAAATAGTGGCGTGTTAGTATGAAGTTTCCCTTAAATCAAGTGATATCCAAATACATGACAAGACCGATATAGGTATGAATTACTTGATGTAAGATCTCATTGAATGAGGTATAATCTACTAGCATGTCTTCCTTAGGCTAGTATAGGATGATAAATAGAGGTCTATGTTTCCTAAATGCTTAATGCGATGACCTAAGAATCTTGAGAGGAAAAGTATGTTTAGATGCCCAACTACTTGAAGTGATTATTTAAAAATTGTGATAATACATAAATAACTGTAATGATGAATGAATACGTGTAATGATGAATGAATGATGGTATTGATGAAATGGATTACTGTAATGATGCATGAATGATTTTTGATGAAGAATTATTATGTCTTACTTTTATATTATTGAGTCTTGGGGGTATTTATATCCAAAAATAGAGCTATAGTCTAGAGCCTATGTTAGTTTTTCGATAATTCCAATTGAGCCATGATTCTCAGAACTCAGTGAACTATAGAACTCTATTTCCGCAGGCAAGTGGGAAGCTTAATAAAGCTCTCTAATCTCAGTTATCTCTGTAATATCTGTATCACTAGTAACCTAGCCTTAGACTTGTAATTATCTCGGCTTTAATACTATTCAATTGATTCAATCCTAATCTTAGAAGAAATTTGAGTAATCCATTCAAGCACTGTATCGTCAGTCAGATACCATGATTTGATATCTTTTCTATCAGATATGGAAACAAGTGATCTCAGTGTAACTCAATTAGACCTTTTAAGTAATATTATTAGTGTAAGATTCAGTTCATCCAGTGTTTAGTTGAGAATTTAGTTCTGAGTCTTTCAGTTGGTAGTAGAAACTAGAACCGAGCGAGCTCAAGGATGGGATCTCACCTACGAGTAGATGGTGTGATTCTTAGATATAATCTTTGTGCTCCAAAACTACATAGCTAACATAGGTTGAGACATCATACCTATTAGTTGAGAGTAGATGAGAGTATTAGATGAGGGTAGATGAGGTGGCTTGACCTGTTATATGAGGGCTCGATCATTCTCGTTTGAGCACTTGATAGATGAGGGTCAAATAAAGATAATACACATAAAGATAGTCTTTTTACCTGTGGTATGGTATTGGCACCTTCCCAATCGGGGGTAGAGGTTCGATACCACCTGTGGTAGGTTGGGGCATGTCGATTAAGTGACTACTTCCCACAGTTTTAGATTCAGTCTCAGTTTAAAATTTAATCTCAGTTTAAGAATCAATCTTCAGAAATCAGGACTGTCAGATACAGTCATCTATCTTTACGAAAAACATATTCATTGATTTATGGACCATCCTAACAGATAGGCTTGGTCACATATACAGTTTATTGATATCATATTAAGAGATATGCTGCCAAATAGTCTTGATCATAGTATCGGATTTCTATTGTATATTTTTGTCATTAGATTCATATATAATCATACCTTTTATAATTGATAATCACATCCAGAATAATCTGTTAGCTAAGTTGATCTGTAATTATGTTAGTCGAAAGTAATAATCTCAGAGTATAGTCCTTAATATAAGCACATATTGATCATCAGTTATCAGTATTAGAGGAGTCAGTGATTCAGTATCTAAGTGTTAGTAGTGAGTTTAGTCTACAGTAAAGTGGTATCCGAATTTTAGTATCAAGAGTTGCGATGATTGTGTTCATGTTCTGTGCATTCATGTATGTGTTCTCATATGGAATCTTTCATGATTATTCAGTTTAGATATTGTGCATGCATAAGCCCTTGCATTAGCCAACCTCATCTACATACTTGATACATTCCTGTACTGATGCATTTGTGCTATGGTGTTTTATTTGGCACCATAGGTTCAGTGGCATAGGATCTAGATTATCCTCAGCAGTTCACTCCCCATCAGCAGCAATAGCAATGAGTCCTCTTCTTTCGATGACGAATCTCATTTTACTATTATTGTTTTAGATTTTTGTTATTTTCAATTGACAAAGTTAGTTGGGGACCTGTCCCAACAACTCTATAGTTCAGACAGTTTAGAGACTTTTCAAATGGATGTATTAGTATTCAGTTTTTAGTTTTAACTATGTATAGATTTGTTGAACCTTAAGGAAAGTTTCCATAATTATTTCAGATATTATGCAGTGTACAGGTACATATATCAGAAAAGGGTTAGCTTATGGTCGTTCGTGTTCACAAGCACTGTGTGATATCTCGAGATGGGATCTCAAGGCATTACTAACTTTGTATCAGAGCCTAAGGTTCAAGAGTATCCTAGGGAGTCTGAAAATCCACATCTAGTAGGGTCTTGTACATGGGTGTGTAGTGCACCACATTTATGTACAAGAGGCTACAAAATGTTCTTAAGAGCAGTTTCTCTTCTTTCAGTGATCATTTCGTGTGAGTGAGCATGAGCTCAAGTTGATCCTCAGTCTAATCCACTTCATTATTTCATTAACAAAGTATGCCTTCTCGCAGAGACTTTGTCCATAGGGTTGCTGATCAACCCCATTAGCCAGTAAATCCTGAAAATTAAAGTGTGTCATATGAAGAGTTTTGGGCAGTTTCTCATGTACTAGCCTAGGCTGTGACTAATGTTCATGGTAACCGTCAGGCTGCAGTCCTACCTCAGCAATATGGGAATTCTGCCGCAGCCAGGATTAGAATCTTTATTAAAATGAACCCACCCAAATTCTTTGGGTCAGTAGTAGGTGAGGATCCATAATTATTCCTTGAGAAGGTGAAGAAGATCACCCAGATTACGTATGTGTCAAAGAAGGAGAGTGTCAAGTTTGAATTTTATAGGTTGAAAGATATTTCTCATGATTGGTTAGTGATGTGGGAAAAAAGTTGAGGGGTGAATGCAGATCTTGTGACTTGGCTAGAGTTTCAGAGTGTTTTTCTAGATAGGTTTTTCCCGCTAAAAATGAGAGAAGCTAAGGTAGAAGAGTTTATGAACCTAAGGCAAGGCTCCATGAGAGTGAAAGAATATTGTCTTAAGTTCAAACAATTAGCTAAGTATGCTCCCGACTTGATAGCTGACCCTAGAGCGAGTATGAGTAAGTTTTTGACTGGGGCATCAAGTGATGTGCTGAAAGAGTGTAGAGCTGCCATGCTCAATAGAGCTATGGATCTTTCTAGGCTAATTATTCATGTTCAAAAGATTGAGGCAGATAAGATGAAGGAGAGAGCAAGAGTGAGTAAGAGAGCCAAAATAAGTAGTCGAGGTTTCTCACAGTTAGGGACTCAAGGTGGTAGTAGTTCTCAGCATGGTTTGAGATTTTTAGTTCCAGCTCCATCTTTAGCTAGTGTACTGACACCTGCATTTAGGGGTGTCATATTTGAGGGAGCACCAAGCTATAAAGCCCAGAGTAGTACTAGATGTGTTCGTATCTACCTGTTATGTGAAGAATATGGTAACAATCATAAGGTTGTGTGTAGAGCTGGTAGTGATATGTGCTTTTGATGTGGCGAGACCGGTCACAAAGTTTGAGACTATCCTAAGCCAGGTCCCCACAGTTAGCGTAGTCATCCTTCAGCTCATAATAGATTGTAGGCACTTCTGGCTTACCTTGATCGGGAAAAATGCCTTGAAACTGACCCGAGTATGTTATGAGACCTTCATATTTATGTTATGCATTGATAGATCATTTTATCTCATTTTGAGCTTATATGTTAGCATGAGTCATGCATATGTTTCAGATATTGATCGGTTAATTATGACCGAGTCTATAGGTTCCCCGCGCACCGCTCCAGTATTTTAGCGAAGTGTTTTTAGAGGGACATAGAGTCCCAAGGGGGAGATACCCCATGGTATTATGATATTGAATTCCATTAGATTCATCTCGATGCATGTTCAGATTCTCCTTATAAAGTTAGCATCAATCATTATTATATTGTCAAGTCGTGCTTTCAAAAGTCATCTTAGCTGGGCATTCATGCACTAGATATGCACATTCAATAGAAAATGTTCAGATTGTCAGCGTGTGTTCAGTTGTGTATTCATGAGATCATCCCCATTATGAGTCCATTCATCAGATATGCATTTGTATTCTGAGAATTCAGCTATGAGTATCATCAGTCGAGTATTCAACGCTTCATATATGCATGCCCAGTGTGAGAACTCTATTTGTCAGTCATTCTAGTTGCGTAGTCCTGATCTAAGATGTTTCTATTTCTGGAGTAAGTTTTATTGATCCGTAGTCTCATTTTATTAAGCGATATTCTAGGACGAATGTTCTCCAGGGGGAGATAATATAATGCCCCGCAAAATCCTCTTCCAGTCTAAGCCTTGGAATGTATTTGGTAATGCAAAAATTTGAGTCAAAATGTTTTAGAAATATCCTCCCAAGTATGAAATTCTTTGAATGGTGTGGAAATATATTTGAGCATGAATTACGATCATAGAGGTCCCCTAACACATGGTCAAGTTGAAAGCTTTCCTATTGTTCAAGTTTTAGTGACCGTCAAAATTTGGGTCAAGTTCAATCGATCATAACCTGTTGTATATTAAGAGCTGGGTTTTTTTTCTATATATCAAATGAAATATCTTTGAATTATATTTCAAACGATACCAATTTCGCCTAAATCCGATATCGGAGCAAATAGTCATCCCTATTTTATTCAGCATGTCAAGCTGGAAAATGGTGACTATGTTTCTGATGGGCTATCACATTTCTAATGACCTTTTTTACGACGTCGTCACATTCTGATGACATTTCTAATGACATCGTCAGCCCTGGGCAGAAAATCAAGAATTTGGACCCCTTTTGTGACTACCATTCGTGACGGCCTATCACGAACTTGATGGCCTGTCATGGATGGTGTCAAGTATATTATTCCAGCAATTCAAGGGAGTTTTTGCAAGGGTATTTTGGTCATTTCCCACCCATTTTGAGCCTCTATAAATACGAGTAACCCTTATTCAAACCCTAATTCAGTCATATTATTTTCAACTCTCTCAAGAGAGTATAACTAGGGTTTAAATCAAGAACCCTAATCTTCCAAAAATCATCCATAAATCTTCATGCTTTCTTCCAGAATCAAGTTCCTCATAGTGTGGACTTCAAGAATTTATTTATTTCAAGTGAGGATAAAGTTTCAAGCACTAAAGTTCATCCAATTTAAAAGGTTAAGGTATGTAGGTGTTGACTCTTGAGTCCCTTTCATCGAAGAAGCTCAAGAACCATTTTTAAAACTAAAAGATTTTTATGTTTATGCGTTGTTAATGATTTCTATGAGTGGAAATGGATGTAAAATATGTTGTTGAGTTTTGATTTATGTTTGCCTACAAAATTTATGAACTTTGACCCCTAGTATGTGAAATTCTTGTGATGTTTGTGATAGAACCTCTTGAAGTTGTTTTTCCATGTGATGTTTTCAGGACTTTTGGGTGTAGAAATGGTTGAATAAGTGAAGAAAGTTCTGCATAGGTTTGATAAAGAGCTTAGGTAAAGCATAAGGCCTGCTATAGTATGTTGAATAGGAAACCCCAAATTGTGAGCTAGTCCATGCATGCCTAGTGTTTGATAAAATTCCTTAGTGAGTGAAATGTGCCAAGATAGCATGAAATCCCCAAGTAGGTGTAAAATTGGTCGTGTCTAGTTGTTATTGGAAGACCCAATGGAATAAAGGAACAATTCGAGATATGATGGTTGATAATTCCTCAATTTTGTTCTCTTTGATATATGCTAAGCTTTCAATACATGTCAAGTGGTTAGAAAGTAAATAGTGATGTGTTAGTATGAAGTTTCCCCCAAATCAAGTGATATCAAAATACAAGACAAGACCGATATTGGTATGAAGTGCTTCATGTAAGATCTCATTGAAGGGGGTATAATCTAATAGCATGTCTTCCCTAGGCTAGTATATGATGATGAATAGAGGTGTATGTTTCACAAATACTTAATGCGATGTCATAAGGATCTTGAGAGGGAAAGTATGTTATGATTCCCAACTACTTGAAGTATTTCTTTAACGATTGTGATAATACATGAATGATTGTAATGATGAATGAATGCATGTAATGATGATTGAATGATGGTAGTGATGAATAGATGACCGTGATGATGCATGAATGATTTGTGATGAAGAAAGATTATGTTTTACTTTTATGTAATTGAGTCCTGGGCGTATTTATACCCGAAAATAAAGTTTTTGTCTAGAGCCTGTGTCAGTTTCTCGATAATTCCAATCTAGCCATGATTCTTAGAACTCGGTGAACTATAGAGCTCTATTTCCTCAAACAAGTGCGAAGCTTAATAAAGCTCGGTAATATCAGTTATCTTTGTAATCTCTGTATCACTAGTAATGTAGCCTCTAATCTGTAATCAGCTTAGTTCTAATAGTATTCAATTGATTTAATCCTAATCTGTGAAGCAATTGGAGTAATCCATTCAAGCTCTGTATCGTTTGTTAGATACCATGATTTGATATCTTTTCTATTAGATACGGAAATAAGTGATCTCAGCGTAACTCAGTCAGACATTTTCAGTATTATGATCAGTGTTGGATTTAGTTCAACAATTGTTCAGTTGAGAATTCAGTTCTGAATCTTTTAGTTGGGAGTAGAAACTAGCACAGAGCGAGCTCAAGGATGGGATCTCACCTACTAGTAGAGGGTGTGATTCTTAGATGCAATCTTTGTGCTCCAGAACTACGTAGCAAGCATAGGTTGTGATATCCTACCTACTAGTTGAGGGTAGATGAGGTGGCTTGACCTGTTAGATGAGGGCTCCACCATTCTCGTTTGAGCACCTAGTAGATGAGGGTCACATACAGATAATGCACATAAAGATAATGTCTTTAGCTATGGCACGGTATTGGCACCTATGGCAGGTTGGGGCATGTCGGTTAAGTTACTACTTCCCACAGTTTCAATTTTAGATTCAGTCTCAGTTTCAGAATCAATCTTTAAAAATCAGGACTGTCAAATACAGTCATCTATCTTTATGAGGAACTCAGATAATTCCATTAATTCATGGACCATCCTGACAGATAGGCTTGGTCCCATATATAGTTGATTGCTATCATATTAATAGATATGGCAAGCTTAGACTGGAAAGCTTATATCTAGGCCATAACAACACAGTAACTTGGGGGAATACCTGAACCCTATTTTTTAATTAAATCAACCATACCCAACAAGGCCTTAAAAATCCATGTTCATTACATACCCATTTATAAAATGCAATAATATTGGTGAGAAAGTCAAACTAAGTGACAATTTCATAATTCGAAGCCATTTACATAAGTGGGTTGAGGGACCAAAATTATTCAAAACAAATTTCTAATTTTAAAACATCAATTTGGGGAATACCTTGTCCCCCATTCCAAATCCTATATCCATGCAGCCCATTAGTTCAAAACATCAATTACAAAGCATATGTAACTCATCAAAACCATGGAAAACAATTCAAGGTTAAACCTTTAATAACCCTCAACCATATCAAAACCTATATTTATATCCATATAGTTAAACTATTTTAAACACATTCTTTTAATAAAATAATATTTGGGGAAGAGTAACATGCCTGAAATACTAAGATTTAAGGAGAAAAATCAAACCTTAACCCTTAGATGACCAACTTCTTGGAAACTCTAAGTATCTTGACCTTGGAGAGTTTAGTGAGTTGGAAAGAGAGTTCGCTGAGTGTTAAAGTATTAAAAATAACATCCCTAGGATGTTTTATGGTCGTGGGTATTAAGTGGATGAAGAGGTAAATGTACAAATTCTCCTCAACTTAAAAGATGATAAATTATCGCTAGTGACTACGGGTCACTATATGACTCGTAAGGACTCAATACGGCACATCACCATAAATTATAGTCTATACAGTAGCTAAGGCCCCCCCCCCTCTGATGACCTTATTACTTGTTAAGAGATACTAAGACTTATAGGATCAAATTTGTAGTCAAGATAGAATACTTTGGGCATCACGCTGGTTTGGCTACGGATAAGACTATACGACTTATTTTGAGTCTTTACGTCTGGTAACTTCTTCGTCGTATCCATAATAGAAACTCTTGGCCAATATACTAGTCAGGTTATGATTGGGTCCCTAAGACCATGTATTAACACATAATAAATTGTTAGGAGAGTCGAAGTCTAGGAGGTGAGTCTAAAAACATTGAAATTTTCTGGGATCAAAATCAAGGGTGTTACATTCTCCCTCCTTTGGATCATTTGTCTTCTAATGATGAGATAAGGTATTTATTTTCATGAGTTAACACAGTGAACTTTCATACTTTACTTTTAAAAAAAGAGGAAAAAAAGATGTTCAGGAATACATAGACCTCATGCATGATTACCCAAAGTGGGAAATCCTAACAAATATCCGGACTTTATGTCCTCTTCTGCTTCCTAGGTATTACAATTCTCAAAAATGAAAATGGGATTGTATCTTCCACATTCTAATTTTTTTTATGGATCTTGGTTTGTGCTTTTCATCTTTTCCACTCTTGACAGGGGTTGTCTTGCTTGTGTGTCACCTCAATAAAATAAAGTTATATAACTACCATATATATATGTGGTCTAAGTAGGTTCTTCACACTTTTGGTTCTTCCATAGAACCTTTATTGAAGCCACTTCCTCTCTCTCAACTGAGGAAATTTTTAATCCAAAATTTCTATCTAAACCTCCTCATATGATAAAGAATTCGAAAAAACAACGCTTTGCAAAAGAACAACCAAAGAAGGATCCCTCATGCACTTCTTTAACATTGACACATGAAAGATTAGATGGATAGATCCCAAACTCCCAGTCAATTTGATAAGCCTAAATTACACCTCTCTTGTGAGAGAGTAAATGGTAGCTGTCAAGTATAGAACCCAACTAGGTTGGGTGTCGCATCCCACAATGAATATCGTGTTCACTAAGTGTTGTGATTTTTATCAGACTTTTAATCAAAGGTTCCTGAATTAAAGGGGTTTTGATTTATCAATTATATTCTAAATAATTGCAATAGAGTTTTTCCAACTAATGATTCTTTTTGCAAGTAGTAATTCAATGATATTAAACAAACTTGAGTTATGGTTACCGAGATGCTTCATCAGCTAGGGTTAATCACTTTGGAGTTCTAAGTAATAACTTCAACTGCAACAGTAATTGAATCCTATTGTCTACCAATCAGTTTCTCAACCTAAATTTATAGTTTATCCTTTAATTCTGTCAAACATAAAGGATTCATTGATTATTCAATTGCTATCACATGTAGGTCAATCTTGTTAAGGAATTTGCCATTAATCCAAAGATTAAAGCCTCTTGATTCCATGTAAACCCTTTCTTTTCCCAATAAACACTTTTCTATTCGAACAAGTGATGTTCTTGGGCTGACCTTTCAATTTTGCAACAAAGAAAAGTCATTAAAAAGGGAAGGGTTTAAGAAGTGTCAATTACCCTTGGAACTAAATTAGAATCATAACCCAAATTAGTTTTTCACGTCAAGGCTCCCATAACCCTAGCCGTGTGAGCTTAGCCACATATCTCCATCGAAGAAAGAAAAAAAGTCTTTGTTTTTTTCATAAAAAAATTCAGAATTCAATTCTAAAAGTAAAAATGATTAGTTATTGAATCTTTAATAGAAATGGAATGATTAGATCCACTAGTTTTGATTGATTCACAGAATACGAAGTTATAGGGTTTCAAAGATGGTAGACTAAGGTAACAATATCCAAGATGAAATAAATAAAACCCTAACTAGGTATTTATATGCTCCCACATATAGAAGATTTAAAATTTAAAATCAAAAATGTCGCATCCAAGTTGACGGTCTGACTGATGACCCATCAGAGGCCTGATGGTCCATCGCACAGGTGGTCATTTGATGTCCAAACACACCAGGTAATATTTTGGTTAGACGGTTATGTTGGCGGACCGTCACTGAATTGATGGTCAGTAACCTTGGCAGTTGTTGTGGTCATTTGGTTTATTCATTCTATTATGTTCTAGGCGTTCGTCACATGGCCGACGGTCTGCTAGTTTGCCCGTCAGATTTCTTTTTATGCTATTTTTCCAGGTTTTTTCTGTAGCTTACTCCTTTACCTAAAATAACTCAAATCTATTATTAAATATACCTTTAGTTTCTTTAAAACAGACAATTTTACAAAAAAAGGATGCAAAATGTTCTGTCAAAAGCCAAAATATCAATACCTTCAACTTAAGATAATTGCTTGTCCTCAAGCAACTCAGCACCAAATTATAAACATAAGTAATACAATAATATAAAATAAACTAATGAACTAGACTTTGTATAACCATTTACTTGTTATATCACACATGTGTGCTCAACACATCAGAATCTACAACAGACATTGATTCGATATCACCACACACTTAATCATCGACATCATTTCCTACAGAGGCTAGAAAGACTAAGTAAAACTCAAGTTTCCCTCAAACAATTACGTCCACCACTCATTATATTTTCGGAAACAGTCTAAACCCTCACACTTGATGAAAAAGTTACATACTTAATCTACACACCCATAGTCTTGCCCTTTCCATCAAATGCTCCCTTATAACTGATTTGCCAAGATCAAGTAGGTTTTTTTTCAGTCTTGTAATGAGGCTTTGGCGCTAGATGAGGATAACTTTTGGTAAAAGTGACTCAATGTTTAGACATAACCCTCTTTTCCCTTGCATCCTTACTCACCCAAGCTACTATTTTACCAGCTCATTTACAACTTTTACTATTCAGCTTCACTTTGGCATAACCCCCTTTTTTTATAAGCATCAACCTTCCTGAACTTACGATGATACAATTAGTTAAGGTTCATAATATCTTTAATAGATCAAGGCCAAATACTTTTAACTAAGTTCTAAATTAACTTTCTGTTAGAAGCTCAACATCTTGACAATAGCCACCCTCAACTTAGGTATTGCTTGAGTTAAGGTACATAATGTCCAATATTGTACCAGGGCTAGAGTCAGGTGCTAACACCCTAAAGAGAGTTAATTTGAGTTATTGGTGATGAAGAAAACTACTACAAGCTCAAAAATGGTTCAAATCTTTTTGGTAGGGTTAATTATTTTGGTTAAGTGGACTAAATGTACAGAGAGGCTTGCTATCCTACCCTATTGAATCAACTACAAGACAACCTCAATGATGTGGGAAAGTTCTAGGTACTATATAATGAATAACTAAAGACATATCCTCACACACACAAAGGCAACTGAGTTAAACTTACTCTACTGCACTAAGGTTTTCCATCACATGATTTATTAACATCTCACAAATTAATGCCAGTTACAGAATCACTGAAGGTTACTCACATATATGAAATGACTAGAGTAAATAATGACACATACATGCTCAAAGACTTATGGCAACATCACTCATCATTCATATATACAAAAAGATACAGAAATCAAAGCCATTTTTATTATATAAATAGACATAACAAACAGAACATAGGAAAAGAAAAATGCAATCCTAAAATTAATCCTAAACATGTCGATTATAATAGATAGCACATAGGAGGAAAATACATCGGCAACACAACCCCCCATGGTACAAGTACACATTTTTTCCTCAAATGCATAACATTTTAAGTATGGATGAGGGGACATACTTGTAATATCTTTTATTCATCTTAGGTATCTTTGAAATATGGTGAGGCTCCAGTTTTCTTACCTATTTCAATGTTTACCCCTATGGTCGTATGGGTACTCATAAACTCTCCCTTTGGAATCTGAGGTAGCATATCTCGAACTAGGTCTGAAGTAGGCCCCCTAATGGGGTAGAAATTGGTAGACACTCCAGCCGTTACATCTTCTACTTTCTTCCTTCTTATCTCTTCATCTCTGCTCAATCTTTTAAAGGCTTTCTTAAGATCATAATGTTCTTGCTCCTCCAGCATCATTGCCTTACTCTTTCTTCTATTTTCATCATTTCTTTTGGCATGTTTATCTAACTATTGCTTTTCCTTGTCTTTGAATGGTCTCCCCATCAGATCAACAATGCCTTTTTCTTTTCACTCACTACCAAGGCTAGATCAAAAATAGGTTGTTGTAGCTGCCTGCTCTTTAATTCTTTGATGTTAGATTGTGCTTTCTTAATTTCTGCCATGAACTTAGCCAAGTATGGTATGGAGATTTAAATCTAGCCTTTTGTTGATTCACTCCTCCATGTGATCCATCCTAATCTAAATATATTAGAATGGATGGATTTCTTTAACTATAATTCTATCAAAAAAAGGCTTGAATTCTACAACCCAAGTGTCAAGCTGCTTCTTGAATTTCTTTTGCAATTTTACAGACTTGGTGCAGCTTTCCTACATCAACCTATATTCAATAAATTCTACCCCACCTATTGGTGGTGCAGATTCAAACCGTGTAGACGCACTTGATAGCATATAATTAGGTGGCACATAAGTGGTAATCGGGAATGCCATACCTATTGGAATTTCTAAGGTATCTGGGGCTGGTGCTAACTGAGTCAGATAGGCTGGAGGTTTGGTGACCCTCATTTCAAACTTTGTGTCATCCTTAGATTTATCAATATCCTACCTATGTGTCACTCGGACCTCATTATCCACCCTACGAATAAGAGGTACACCCGCCTGCCTACATAACTTTGTGATTAAACACGTCAATGGTAGTGCACTGGACATATTATGTGCTTTCACGAACAACTCATCAAAAATGATATGACTAACATCAATCTTCAATCTTAAAAGTAAACTAGCAACAGTCACAGCCTGGTGTTTGTCCAGATAAGCATTACCTAAATTTGGCATAAGTCTCAATTGAACTGCAGCCCACCAAAACTTAGCTTTGAAGCTAAGGAAAGACATTGCTATGCCCTTACATGGCTTGTTTGCCTAGGAAGAATTATCATCATCAGTCAATAACCCAACCAACCAAGGAGTTTGAGCAGATGAAGAGTGCAGATGGTACTAGAGTTTAGGAATAGTAGATGGGGCTTCATAGTCTGGCCCAAACAATATTCCGTTGATTGTTCAGGATGATATGTCAATATTAACTCCCTGAACTGGAACTGACTCCCTGTCCAGTAGATCTAAAATTTATGAGCCTTTTGGAACATCCTTTTTTGCTAATACCAAATAGTTATCAAATAATTCCCTTACCAAATTTGGGCTAATATGGACTAGGTGGCTTGCTCATCTAATCCAACTCGTACTCATTAAACTGACACTCTAATTCAGGATACTCATGTAACTCAGATGTCACTATCTAGTACTCCTCAGAGAATGGTCTTTAAATTACCCTATTTGCTATCAATGCTAGTCAATCATACAACTTTTCCCTTGCTCCCTCAAGTTTGCATTTGATGTCCTTCCTTATTTGAGATTCCTTACTTCTCATCAAGTTAGTATCGTCAGGATAAGTCTCCACATCAGCCACTTCATTTTGTTCTTCCATATTGGTAGCCTAAGTTTTGGCCTCAACAGGCTTGGTATGAGACGTAACTACCATTACCTCATTAGGGCTCAAGCTAGTACTTCTTGTGCTACTATCACTATTCTCTTTGGACTGGGAGAGTGTTGGAAGTATCTAGTCTCTTTGGTAAGTATTAAAGGCTTGTACCTCCTCGCTACTGGCAGGTTTACCTCATCCTCTTGCCCAACCACCACCTCTAGTCAGTGAGAGTTTTCATGCCATGATGCCTACAAAATATATGAGGAATTATTTAGCAAGTCAAAAATATGAAAAATAGTAAAAAAATATGTCTTGACAGTCCAGCTGATGGTCTGTCGATGATGCGATGGTTCGTTGAGTTGTCCTTCAGCCTTAACAGTGAGTGTTAATTTATTAGTATCTTGTGATGGTCAGACTGGTGGTACGTTAGGTAACTGATGGTCACTCGAGTTATCCATCGTGGTTATCTAGTGAACATTATTTTGGGACCCTTCTAACGTTTCACCTGATGGTCCATCGCAGGTCTAGCAGTCCGCCAAGGTGACCGCCAATCTTAATTTTTATTTTAAGACTTCATTTTGGCATTTTTTCATATGCCTGGTATATATCCTACGATTTGCAACATTATCACGAAATCAATTTAATACTTAAATGTAAATTTGTGTATTTTAAACACCTGGGTTACTTAGACTTCACCCAAAATACAGTACACTAGGTTTTAATGCTCAGAATATCAGCAACGGGTAGTAGGAGAAAGAAACATGAAATTTTCTTTTTTTTTTAAAATGTAATCTTCCCATAACAAAACTCAATAGTGAAATAAAAGAGAGAACGATTATGATCATACCTTGCATTTGTAGTGAAACTTTGTAACTTTAGAGAATAAAACTAACTCAAGATTTTTTTATTAGTGATTTCCACTTTGATTGTGACGAAGAGAAAGAGAGGGATGCTTTTTTTTTTAATAGGATAGAAAAATAAGAGGGAGAGTCCTTTAGAATAACGGATTCTTTGAATCTAGAGGGAGTTGAATAATTTTAGAAATTGAAAAGGTGGCAACATATGTAACCAGTTGTTTTGATCCTTTATAAGACATTTGGGTTAGTTTCTTATGCATTAAATAGAATTTTAGAATAGACCGACCTGACTCAAACTTAGGGTTTTATTGACAGCTATCCTGATGGTCCGCCAGGTTGGACGTCGTAGCTTAACAGAAACTGGGAAACTCTGCTTTAATGTAATGATTGATCCGATAATCTGTCAAGTATCTGACGGTCCGTCGATCTGTCCATCAAATCGTTCCAATGTCTCAGAATTTCAACTTCAATCTGATGGTAGATGTGATAATCCACCAAGTTATTGACAATATACCAACTCGGCCGTCAAGCATCAAACAAGATATTCATTTTTTCCCATTGCTTTGACATATCAAGTGGCGGTCCGTCAAGCTTGCGACTGTCCGTCAATATCTCCGTCAACCTTCTTTTCAACTGTGAACTCCTTCTTTTCTATATTTCCATCCTTCACACTTCACAAATACATCAAAAATGCACAAAAATAAGTGATAAACTCTAGGTATGCTTACAACAACACCTTGTGGGTTTCCTCCCAGTAGTACCTGATTTAATATCGTAGCATGAATTAATTATCTCGATTACTCATACTTTATCAAGATAAATAGTAGTTATGCACTTTATCAAATCCATTGTACCAATATAAAACTTCATTCGTTGCCCATTCACTTTGAAGATACTTTTGTATTCATTTAAAAGTTCAACTACCCCTAACGAGTCGAGTGGATTAACTTGGAATGGACCCGACCATTTTGATTTAAGCTTACCTAGAAACAACTTCAGCCTGGAGTTGAAGAGAAGCAACCAATCACCCTATTGAAAATATCTTTTTGTAATTCTCTTGTCATGGTACTTCTTTTTTTTCTCCTTATAAAGATCTGCCCTTTCATATGCTTCGAGATGGAGCTCATACGTCTCATTCAGCTATCCTAATCTCAACTGCATTGCTTAGCTCCAATTCAAATTCAGCCTCCTGAGTACCCATGATGCTTTATGATCCAATTTAATTGGAAAATGACATGTTTTTTCATAAACCAGTTAGTACGGTGACATGCCGATAAGGCATTATCCAGCTTCCTAGACCAGTCTTGTCTGCTAGTATTCACTATTTTAGTAAGGATGGCTTTGATCTCTCTATTAAATCTCCTTTTGCCCCCTAATTTGTGGGTGGCATGGGGTTGCTACCTTTTCTTGCTTAACACTATATTTTTATAAGGTAGCTCGAAATAATCGATGGAAAAATGACATCCATTATCGCTTATAGTGTTGCGTGGCACCCCAAATCTAGAGAAAATATTCCTTTTAAGGAATGCAACCACTCTCTTTCCTTCGTTGTCATCCAAATCAATGACTTCAACCCATTTCGATACATAACCAACAAAAACTAGAATGTATTTCATCCTATATGAGCTCATAAAAGGCCCCATGAAGTTGATGTCCCAGACATTGAATAATTTATCTTCCATCATTTTTTTCAATGGGATTTCATGGATCTTTGAGATTGACCTCTTCCTCTGACATTGGTCATATCTTCTCACAAATTCATAAGCATCCCTAAATAAAGTCTGCCACTAGTATCCTCTTTGCAGCACCTTTCTAGTAGTACGGTCACCTTCATAGTGACCTCAAACCGGGGAAGCATGACATGCTTCTAAGATACTTAACATATCTACTTCTGGAACACACCTTCTTATGATATTATCAGCACATCATTGGAACAGATACGGCTCATCCAAGAAGTAATGGGTCATATCATAGAGAAATTTTTTTCTTTGGTGGAAAGAAAGATTATTCGAAATCACCTCGCTCATCACATAATTTGTAAAATCTGTAGTCCAAGTTATCTTTTCCAAAACAGCAGCCAAGATTTCCTCATACTAAAATGCATCATTAATCTCCAATTCATTTCTAACTGCTTGCTCCCCTTCCATCCTAGACAGATGGTCCGTAATTTGGTTTTATCAATCTTTTCGATCTTTGACTTTTAAGTCAAATTTTGTAGAAGCAGCACCCATCTAATCAACTTTTGTTTAGCATCCTTTTTCGCCATCAAATATCTCAAGGTTGCATGGTCAGTGTAGACCATCACCTTGGTTCCTAGCAAATAAGACAGGAACTTCTAAAAAACATAAACCACTGCAAGAAGTTCTTGATCTGTAATGGTGTAGTTCTTTTGGGCTTCATTCAGTACTTTCCTTGTATAGTAGATAGGATAAAAATAATTTATCTCTCTTTTGGACAAGTATATCCAAGTGCAACACCGCTTGCATCACACATAATCTAAAACTGTTTTGACCAATTCGGTGCTACGATAATATGGACATCAACTAACTTCTCTTTAAGGCATTCAAATGCCTTCAAACAATCATCATCAATGTTGAATTTAGACTCCTTCTCTGAAAGCTTGCAAAGTGGATTTTCAATTTTTGAGAAATCCCTTATAAACCTCTAAATGAAGACCACGTGACAAAGGAAACTACGCACCCCATTTTATGAAATAGGAGGCGGTATCTTCTCAATGACCTCGACCTTAGCTCGGTCGACCACAATCCCCTTGGCTGAAATTGTATGCCCAAGAACAATGCCCTCATTCAACATGAAGTGGCATTTCTCCCAATTAAGCACAGGATTAAATTCTTCACACTGATGCAAGGCTCTACTAAGATTCACCAAACAAAGCTCAAAAGAATCACCTACCAAAGAAAAGTCATCCATGAACAACTCCAAGGTGTCTTCAACTATATCTGAGAAAATAGACATCATGCATGGTTGAAAGGTAATAAGTGCATTACATTATCTAAATTGCATTTGCTTAAACGTAAAAGTACAAGACGGGCAGGTGAATATCGTTTTCTCCTGATCCTCCGAGGCTATAGAAATCTGATTATAACCAGAATACCCATCTAGAAAATAGTACCAACCTTTTCCTACCAAACGATCAAGCATCTAATCCATATAAGGCATTGGGAAGTGGTCCTTCAACATCCATGAGTTGAGTTTTTGATAATCCATGCAAACACTCCACCTAGTGACAAGTTTGAGTGGTATCAACTCATTCTTCTCATTTCCTACAACAGTCATGCCCCTTTCTTTGGCACATGTTGCACACGGATCACCAATTTACTATCATAAATGGAATATAAAACTCCTACATTAGGCCATTTGATGATCTCTTTCTTAACCACCTCTTGCATAGGTAGGTTAAGATGGCGATGGTGCTCGATGGTTGGGGAGAAGTCTTCTCTAACTAAATTTTATGGGTGCAAATACCTAAAGAGATACCAATGATATCTGCGATAGTCCATCCTATCGCCCATTTGTATCGCTGAAGCACAAAAATAAGTGCCTCCACTTGCTGCTCATACAAATCTATTGCAATAATCATAGGTAATGTGTTACCACTACCCAGAAACATATACTAAAGGTGACATGGAAATTTCTATAACTCCAACACCAGTGGCTCCTCAATAGATGGCTTAGCCGGTGATGTTGGGCGATTTTTAAGATCTAGATCCAGCTTCTTTGGAGCATAAGAGTATGATCCTATCCCTATGAAAGAAAAAATAGCCTCCTCATACTCTTTAATGCCTTCACCATAAAAATTCATCATGACTGCAGATAAGGGCTCAATAGTAAATTTCTCATCTATCAGAACCTCTTGGTCATCCTTATAGTAGACATCAACAATAGATAACACACTCATTTCCTTGTGCTGCTTCATTGATTGGCAATCATCAAAACGAACCACTTCATTATTAAGATGAATAAGAGTTCATTAGCTCAAAAATCAATAAGCACGCTTTCGGTTGTGAGAAAAGGTCTACCCTAGATTATGGGCACCTCAAAATCCACCTCGCAATCCATAATAACGAAGTCCACAGGAAATATAAAGCTAGAAACCTTCACTAGCACATCATACAAAATACCAACTGGTCACTTTACCGACCTGTGCACCATCATTAGTTGCATGTTTGTGGGTGTGGGATCTCCCAAACACAACTTCTTATAAATAGATAGAGTTATCAGATTGTTGCTCGCTCCCAAATCACATAAGTCCTTTGCAAAATCAAGAAATCCAATAGTACAAGGGATGGTCAATACTCCTAAGTCTGCCTTCTTCTGTACTAAGGATCTTATAGAAATAACACTACAATGATGGAGATTATCCATCGGTTTGTAGCTTATGGCTCTCTTCTTTTTTACAAGATCCTTTATAAATTTATCCTATCCTGGCATCTACTCAAGTGCCACCACCAAAGACTTATTCACTGTCAGCTGCTTCAACATTTCCATGAATTAACTAAACTCTGTATCGTCGGCCTTCTTATTCAATCTATGAGAAAAGGGAGGCAGTGGTTTTGGGAGAGTATCAGCACTTCTTCCTTTTCCTTGTGTTTCCTTTTTTCCAACTCATCAAAGTACTAATGATTTGAAAAAATGCCAATACCATCAAGGTTCTCAGATTCCACTAGATAACTTTTTTCATGCTCAACATCTTCTTCGATCACATTTTCAGTCATAGCATTGCCTACTGAAAGGCCTGGTAATACCTTACCACTCTATGTGGTAACTTCCATGCAAGTGCCATCATTATGAGGGTTTAGAACGTATCACTAGGCAATGTTCCTCCCTTTCTCTGATTAAATGCTACTGATAGTTTGCTCATTTAATGCTCCAACTGTTTGATAGAAGTTGAGTGTGAATTTACCAACTGGCTCATAGAGGAAAATAACTCTTCATAGTAGTCACCCAGTGTTGGTAGGCTTATCCCTGTAATATCTTCTCCATAATGTCCTCCAAGGACATTTTTCAAGACCTTTATGCAACATTACCTCAACCTTCAGGAGGTACATATAGTCAACTCCTATTATTTTTGTTCTTCCAATTTCCTTGATCCCCATCCTTGTAGCCAGCCTTGTCGTAATAGTTCAGACCTTGATTTTCTTGGTTATTGCCCAGACACCCACCTGATTAATTAGATAGTTCGCCTCTTCTTCCGAAATAGAGTCAGCTCTACCTTGGGATGTAACAGGTTTCACCTTCTCTATTTTTCCAGATAATAAATATTTAGTCAGCAAATCCATTTATTTCTTCCACTGTGCCATATCCTGATCACATTCCTCCTCTTTCTTGCATTGTTCTATAGTTATACGAACAGACACAATAGGGCTTGATACCATAGAAGCTTGGGTATGCCAAGTCCTACTTTGTTTGGTCACCTATTGAGCATCTACGAGTCTTCTGGAAAAGTGAGATCAACAAATAATCCTCCAGAAGTATTATCCAAAAATGGCTTCGTAATAGAGTTTAAGGCATATTAAAACTCTCCATCAAATGAATATCTCTCATATTATTGTTCAGGTATTGTATCAGATTTTTCTTAAACCTCTCCGAGAACTCGTAAAGAGCTTCAATTGGATGATATAGAAAGATATTGATCTCAACCCTCAACTGTACCCTCCTGGAAGGTGGAAAGACCCTTTCCAAGAAAGCGTCTTTCAACTACCTCTAGTTGGTTATAGAATGGTGAGTCAGTCCATTAAGCCATAATGGTGCCTCCCCTGACGGAGACAACAGAAACAGACGCAGGTGGACAGAATTCGAACTCACTCTTGGGTTATCAAAAGACTTGCAAATAGTGACAAAGTTTGCCAAATGCATGTTAGGATCATCTCTCAGAAGACCACCGAACAACCGTTAAGATGAATGAGTTAAATCATCATACTAGTAATATTAAATTTAGCTCCAAGTACTAGAGGTTGAGAAATAATAGCTCCGGTTTCACTGACTCCATCCATTCCATCCTCATCATTATTCAGATCAAATTATACTGGTTGTCGGTCCTGCCTTGACTTGAAAGGCGATTCCTATTTACATTCCGATTAATTGGTGCAACGATATTCTCTACACACCTTGGGTTGACAGGATCTAACAAATCATCATCCCCCAAATCATCATCATCAGGATTAGGATGACGCACCGGTTGGCCGTCATTCTGCTGGTTAAGTTAAGCTCTAGCCAGAGCGGCTAGTCTTTTAGCATCTTGGGGGTCTGCCATTCTGCCAATCAACTATGGTTCCGGATGTACTGGTAATAATGGTGCACCTAATCTCCATGTACTTGGTATACACAATAACTACCCTGCACAAAACAAAAATAACAAACAAAGGTAAAATTTAGGAAACTTGACCAAAGGTCTATAAACAAAAACAAAGTTAATTGACAATTGTATTCCCCAGTAACGACGCCAAAATTTGATATGTCCAAATTACCTCTCTTATGAGAGTGTAAGTAGTCGTTGTCAAATATAGAACACAACAGGCTGGGTATTGAATCGCACAAGGAATACTGTGTTCACTAAGTATTGTGATTTTTATCAGACTGTTGATCAAAGGTTAATGAATAAAAGGGGTTTTGATTTAGGATTATATTCTAGTTAATTGAAACAAAGTTTTTCCAACTAATGATTCTTTTCGCAAGTAGTAATTCTATGAAATTAAACAAACTAGAGATATGGTTACCGAGATGCTTCAATAGCTAGGGTTGTGAATCACTTTAGAGTTCCAAATAATAACTTTAATTGCAAGAGTAGTTGAATCCTATTGTTTACCCATTAGTTTCTCAACCTAAATGGATAGTTTATCCTTTATTTGTCTCAAAATTAAAGAATGCATTGATTATTCAACTACTTTCTCATGTAGGTCAATCCTGTTAAGGCATTTGCCTAATTATAAGATTAAAGCCTCTAGAATCCATGTAAGCCCTTTCTTTTCCCAACAAATACTTTTTTATTCGAACAAGAGATGTTCTTGGGCTCACCTTTCAAGTTTGCAACCAAGAAAAGTCATTAAAATGAAGAAGGGTTTACGCAATGTCAATTACCCATAGAACTCAATTAGAACCACAACCCAAATCAATTTTTCACATCAAGGCTCCCATAACCCTAGTAAGGAGTATATCCACACATCTTCATAGAAGAAAGAGAAAAAGTCTTTGTGTTACTCATAAATAAATTCAGAATTCACTTACAAAAGTTACAAAGATTACTTGTTGAATCTTCAATAGAAATAGAATGATCAAATCCACAAGTTTTGCTTGATTTACAGAATACTATATTACAAGGTGCAAACATGGAAAACTAAGGTAACAATATCCAAAATGAAAGAAATAAAACCCTAACTGGGTATTTATATGCTCCCAGGTACAGAAGATTTAAAATTTAAACTCAGAAAAAGTTGTGTCCAAGTTGACGGTCTGACTGACGGCCCGTCCGAGGACTGACGATCCATAGCACGGGGCCATCGTTTGATGTCCCAAAATTCTAGGTTCTTTTTGGGTCTGATGGTTATGTTGGAGGACCATCGCTGGGTTGACGGTCCGTCACCTTAGTCGTCGCAGAGGTCACTTGGTTTCTTCATTCCATTTTGTTCTGGCGGTCACCCTAGCGGTCCGTCACATGGCCGACAGTCTACTAGTTTTGCTGTTAGATTTCTTTTTATGCTATTTTTCTAGGTTACTTCTGTGGCTTACTCCTTTACCTAAAAGCATTCAAATCCAGTGTTAAATACCACTTTAGTTTCGTGAAAACACACATTTTTCCTAAGAAAAACATGAAAAATGTTTCGTCAAAAGCCGGAACATCACAATTCCATCTCATAATATATATTTCCCACTCGTCTCAAAATACAATATGAACCCACCTAATGGGGGCTGAGTTTCCCTTTCTTCGCAAATAGCATCACACCCTTTATGGGAGATACCTTCAAGATCACCAAATCATCCATGTAAAACTCCAAGTTCCTTTGCCTTACATCTGCATAGGACTTCTAAAAACTTTGGGCTGTCTTAAGCCTATATTGATTACCTTCACCTTTTCCATAGCATGGTGAACCAAGTTAGGACCATACAAACTATTCTCACCAACCTCAAACCACCAAATAGGATACCTACACATCCAACCATACAAGGCGTCAAAAAGAGCAATCCTAGTACTATAGTGATAAATATTTTTATATTCAAACTCGATGAGAGGCTTATGTTTAACCCGACCACCACCAAAATCAACTACACTAGACCTTAGCATATCCTCCAATGTATGAATTTTCCTATATGCATGTCCATCTATCTGAGGGTGAAAAGAGAAGCTAAGTTTCAGCATATTTCCTAAACCTTTTCTAAATGAATGCCAAAAGTGAGTACCTCAATCAAATAAGATGGAAACTGGAGCACCATGCAACTTCACGATCTCTTGAATAAAGAACTTAGCATAATCCTTGTCAAATAATTAGTCTTCACTATAGGAAATAAGCGAACTTTGTCATTCTATCCATGATGACCCAAATTGAATCAAAGTGATGACTAGTAACGAAATCCATATTAATCACTTCCCTACATACAAGACACTTAATCTCTTGGGACAAACCACCAGGCCTCAAGTGCTCTACCTTTACTTGTTGAAATCACTTAGCCATATAATTGGCCACATCTCTATTCATGTTATTCAACCAATAGGTGTCCTTAAAATCATGGTAGATCTTTATCGAACGAGGATGAACGGTGTATCTCGACTCATGAGTCCGAGCCAAGATCCTCTCTCACAACCTATTGACATCAGGAACACATAATCTACCTTGGTACTTGTCATAATGGGCATCCCAAGTCCGTCAAGGACTGGAGACCAACCCCCGTTACCCAACCCAACCTCCAACAGCCTCCCATGACTTGGCTGAATTTTGAGAATTTAAAAAAATAGTATAATAGCTCACACAATGACTCAAGGATAAGATAAGAATCGTCACCTACCGAACCGAGTATAACCATCATATATCAACAATCCAACCATACCAAACAGTACTAAAAGAATGGCCATAAACTAAGCCATTATCAATGACATTCCAAGATATAATATAATTAATTCAAAAATGAAATATGATAGAACAGTGAGAAATTATGTCTGATGATGCTAGCCTTCCAACTTATTCCAATGCCAACGCTGCCACGTATATTGATCACGCCTATTCAACCCTTAGAAGTAACACAAAGACTTTAACCAAAAAAGTAATGAAATATAGTTGGTGTATGCCCTCAACCATAGCCAAAACCAATATCCAAAGTAGAACCAAATGTCTATCAATATCCATAACATGAAATGGAGCCTTCAAAAATAATGGAAACTCATCACTTCAGTACAAATATTATCCCCAAGTCAAACATTATATAGTAGGAGTAGAACGGCTAGTTCGAGCATAGCATGGGTATACTGCCGCCAGTAGATGGGGTTAGCGAGTGGACACTAGCATGATCTCAAGGTGAAGATAGAATTATACCATTTATAAAACCAAGTAAAACCATCCATATGCATATAGCCATACACACACAGACATACATATATATATTACTATGCCGAGAAAAGGGACCGGGTTTAGCATGACTTTAAAACCTTTACTCGGGCTATGTAGCTTTGCACACGGTCACCAAGACCAACCTTATATCAGCAAATATGAGTTTCTCATTTTGGTCCTCGGGGATCTCCACCTTCCACGGGTTAGCTATACCTCCCACCATTATTGTCCTATTAAAAAAATTTCAAATAACCAAACCATTATCCATCTATTAACCAAGGTCATTAATAATGGTATCATCATGCCAACCCTTTCTTTCAAGTATCATCAATAGCTAACCATTTATAGGTTTAACGGGACTTTCAAGTGCCCTTCCATTTACCATATTAAACAACTTAGGGGATTCCATATGCCGCTAAAGCATAACCATTAGCCATTTACCATTCCGAGCCGTTTAAACCATGTATAATTCCTTTTTTAAGATTTAAAATATGGAAGAATTCCATCAAAAGTAGTCAATGCAATGACCATATCTTTATAAGCATTTTGTCAAACATATTGGGTGGCATAATATGACAAACACCAATTCCAATTACCATTAAACCATTCCCATGGAATCCAACTATCCAAAACTACCATTAATGCATATAAAAGCATCGTTAAAGCCATGGAAAACCATGACAAACCATTTAAATCAAAACCCCCAATTCATATTGGAAAACCCAAATCATACAATCAATGAATTCACGAAAACAATCCTAAAACCATGCCTTTAGATAACATTAATAATGAGGGAAGAGAACATGCCTTGACCAAGATGATGATGGAATGAATTCGCCAAGACTCACCCCAAATAAATACTCTAGTTAAAACCCTAGCTACCCTTGTCGAAAAGCTTTTGAGAGAGTTGTGGAGTGTTTTAGAAGAGGTCTTAACTGCTAAGAAATGGTATAATAGGGTAAATAACCTCCCAAGTAGGTTTGAAGTAATGGGACCCTATTAGGATAAGTGGGGAAATGTCCATAATACACCCACTTAAGTTACACAAAAATCGAATCACAAGGATACGACTAGCACACCCGAACAGTACCATCCAATATGATTTTATTATCCACTCATATACTAGCCTTAACCCTTGGATCTAACACTGTACAACATACGATTCATCCAACTAAGTCGTATCAGCAATATACAATCCGTACCATTCATCCATTCTCCTGACAGATTTACATCTAAGGAAGATTTTGACACTGTCCATCATATGAGTCCTGGGTGTTACTAGAACCCTAGCTTAAGGCTCACGATAAGGCACAAGTATTTAGATCCAACCAAACAAAGTAATTCTAAGATTAAGTTAAGGAACCAAATGATTTGTAACAACCAATATGACTCGTACCCCTAATTTGTATCCATTCTAGCAACCAAATACATCCCACCAACCGGTACTAGTTTGCATACGACTGGAATATACTATTTGTACCCCAACATACAGCTCATACCCATGAGTCATATTAGATCTAAAGATAATAATTCCAGGAAATTTTCTAAGGTCCAACTACTACGGTGTTTTACAATTTCAAAAGCCATCACCGTTTGATGACCCACACCATCCTAATCTGCATTAAGATAGGGTCTAAGACCTATTTATCTTTCAACTCAGTACCAAGAAATTACTTCAACACCTTATGCACAATCACACCACCATCCTCAAAGTCCAATAGATGAACTATAAGATTAACCAAATGGTTCATATCTTTCAACAATGCTTGCTTCTCCTCATCAACTGTCACGACCCAAACTAGGGCTTGGCCATGACGGGTATCTCAAGTCCCACATGGACAAGAGATCATCACCTATACTTTATTAATCAAAACACACCATACCCCAAAGTATGCTGAATTTCAAACATATAACAAGATAAGAGAATATTAACTTAACAATATTAAAATATATCTATAAACAAAACCAACTGATATCAGTTTTAATGCCAATACCAATACCTATTCCAATACCGATACTGCCCATGCCAACAGTAATCTGACAAAATCCTCTAATGAAAACCAAATAATATATGGTCGAGACATGCACCTGACCATAGCCTAAACCAAGACCAAAGGAATAGTCAAAATGTAATGGAAACCATAAACATGAAATGAGGTCTTCAAAATTTTGGAACCTTACCACTTTAATCTAACTTCATAGATGATCCCAAATCCAAGTCAATAAGCAAGAGGAGTAGAAGTATAACCGGCTCCTGCATCACATGGGGATACAATAATGAAGACGATTAGCAGGGTGAATACTAGCATGTAACTTGGGAATAATGATAATTTAATGGTATGTTCAATAATTAAAAAAAATTCAATTCTAGTGCACATAATAAATGCAAATATATATATATATATATCACATGTTAGGATAGAGAATAAGGCTTAACATGGATTTCAAACTTTAGCTTGGATTGTGTATCTTAACCATCATATAGTAGTACCCACGGGCTATATGCACCTCAGATCTGACCCTCTGGTCGGGCCCCATCACGTGTAGCGGCACAAACCGGAGAATAATCTCAAATATATGGACATGGGGGACTCGAAACCTCCAACATATACAAAGATGACTTAAGCATCCGATCATATAATTATTAAAAGAGGGACTCAAACCTTTCTAATCATGAAATAATAATGAGGAGGACTCAAACCTCCCTCGTAACTTTCACCCTCGCATCGGCAAATACGGTTTCCAGTATTAATCACTCGGACCTCCACTTTCATGACTCAGCTACACAACCCTTATTAAAGCCTAATTCAAACAATTGTCACACATTTTGATTAGATGAACCACATTACACTTTTAAGGATACATTGTTGATATCGTCATACCAACTATACTTGCAAGGTAAAACATTATGCCAAAATAATTTCCATTTACTTAGGGAGAATGGCTCCCCTTGTTCATTCATACACATTAGGAAACACCAAATCCCTTTGTTCATTAAATATTCAATTGTATTTCAAGCACTTTTTTATATCATGCAATAGTTCAAGGCTAGTTCAATTTTACAAATTCCCATAGTTTTCATAACTATAACCAATTCCACATTTGGAGTTGGGATCATAACAACTTCAAAGCCACAAGTTTGGGAAAATCACAATTCCCTAGTTCACTCACCATACCCATGAATGCACACTTTAAAAACCATATTAAGGGCATGTAAGTCACATATATAAACATTACAAACATTGTTCAATTTATGAAATACAAAAAATCTCAGACCTTTGTTTTTAAACCAAAACAATAATCTTATGAACAATACATTAAATCATATGCTTTTGCAAAATTAACAATGAAGGAAGAGTAACATGCCTGAAATAGTAAGATGTATAGAGAGAAACCACCCTTGGGAGCCCTAATTGATCAACTTTATGAAAACCTAGCCTTAACTTGAATAGAGAGTTTTAGAGAGAATTTAGGAGTTCTTAATCCATTAAAGTGTTGAATGAATACACCAAAAGTGTTTTATGGATATGAGGTAGACAGAGTTTTTAGTAGGAAATTTCTAAAGTGCCCTCAAATTAAAAGATAGAAAACCATCATCTTTGTTTATGAGTCAACCGCTTGGCACATACCTACACCTTACGACTTGTTAGCATGAGTCGTAACCAAGACAGGAACTAGGACACTATGCACTACCAACCTTACGACTCCACCAACCCACACGTAATGAGATCTTAGGACTCATAAGGTCTTGTCCTAAGAAATACAGGACCCAAATGATTTGAATACTATACACCCTATATTTGGACCAATGAATCGTGAAATATCCTTATGGTTTATAGTGAGCTACTCGTAATTAGAGTAGAACCTAGCCTCAAACTTACTAGTTTGGGTAAGACTCAAGAATATGAGTCACCAAGACACCCTACGACTCTAGGGTCCAGTCGTAACGAAGGTCATGAGCCCAATGATCAATAAAATTTCAAGGGCCAAATTTTGGGGTGTTTCAATTCTCCTCTATTTGGATAATTGGTCCTTGAATAACAAGACTAGGAAATTTCTTAGAAGATTTGACTCTATATTCCCCTACTCTTATCTTTAACAAATTGGAAATAAAGATGTCAAGGAAATAGATTTTTCCTTTAACAAAGTCTGAAAAACAAATATGCTAAGAATAAAACATACCTTACACATGATTATCTAGAGTGGAAAAAAAGAATGGATACTTGGACTTTATGTCCTCTTTGGCTTCCGAAGTAGACTTTTCAACCTTGTGGTTCTTCCATAAAACCTTTATCAAAGCTACACCCTTCGTCAGCAACTTATGAACTTACTGATCCAAGATCTCAACATGGACTTCCTCATATAGTAAGGAATCCCAAATACCAATATCCTTGAATGGCACAATTTGTAATAGATCACCCATACACATTCTCAACATTCACACATAGAACACTAGATGAATAGAGCTCAATCTAGGAGGCAACTCCAACTCATATGCAACATTATCAACAATCTTAAAGAATGAGTATGGGCCAATATACCGAAGACTAAGCTTTCTCTTTATGCTAAACCGCATTACTCCCTTCATGGGGGATACCACAAAGAATACCCAATCATAAAATTAAACTCTGACTCCCTACGCCTCACATCTGCATAGGTTTTTTGATGACTTTAGGCATCTTTAAGTCTACCCTGATCATGTTCACCTTCTCTATCACTTGGTGCAAAAAATCTAGGCTAAACATATCTGCCTCACCAACCTCAAACCACCGAATCAGAGACCTACACCTCCTACCATACAACACCTCAAACAAAGCCATCCCAATGCTAGAGTGGTAGTTGTAGTTAAAGTCTAACTCTATAAGAGGAAAACGATCAACCCAACTACCACCATAGTCAATCATGCAAACTCTGACCATATCTTCCAATGTTTGAATATTCCTTTCCACTGGCCTATCCGTCTATAGGTGGAAGGAAATAATAAGGCTAACCTTAGTTCCCAAATCTCTCTCAACCGATCGCCAAAAATGCGATAAGAACTAAGTGCACTAATCTGATATTATAGAAGTAGTTGGCCCATGAAATTTAAAAATCTTTTAGAGGAATTACTTCGCATAGTCATCTATTGAATAATAGTCCTTATTAGTAAGAAGTTAGCATACTTAGTCATCCTATCCACAATGACCCCAATCGAATCAATCTAATTTTTAGACCGAGGAAGACCAGTAATGAAATCTATATTAATTGTCTCAAGCTTTACATCGGCAACTCAATCTCTTGAGTCAACCCATCGGGCCTCATGTGCTCAACATTCACGTGTTGATACATCGTGCATTTAGTCACTAAACTGGCCATATCTCGCTTTATATTGTTCCACCAATATATCTCCTTAGCATTGTTATACATCATTATCAAAAAAGGTTAAATGTCATAATATAACACATGAGCCTCAACCAAGATCCTCTCTCTCAACCTATCTACAAAGGGATCACATAATTTTTGTTCCTACCTCAAGATACCATCGTCACCAATCTAAAAAGGTACAACCTTTTTTTGTCCCATATCTCTCTTAATCTTTATTAAGACAGGATCCAGTACCTGCTTCTAGATTACTTCACCACATGATAAACAAACACACCACTATCCTCAAAGTCCATGAGATAAACTCTAAGGTTATCTAAACGGTCATTATTTTTCACCAACTCTTGCTTATCCTAATCCACATGAGATAGAATCCTCATAGATAACCTGCTAAGAGGATCAGAAAGAACATTTGCTTTACTTAGGTGATAGTAGACACTAATGTTGTAGTATTTCAACAACTCCAGTCATCTTCTCTACCTAACATTCAACTCCTTCTAAGTGAACACATATTGCAGGTTCTTGTTATAAGAAAAGATATCTACATGGACTCCATACGAATAGTGACACCAAATCTTAAATGCGAACACCATAAAAAAACTCTAAGTCATGAGCCAACTAATTCTTTTCATGGACTTTCAACTGCCTAGAAGCATAGGCCACCATCATACCATATTCTTCAATACACAACCAAGTCCCAAACGGAATGCATCATAATAAACAACAAAACCATCAATACCTTCAGGGAGAGGCAAAACCAGAGCTAAAGTTAAATTATTTTTCTACTTCTCAAAACTTCACTTTTTTCTGGGTCAACTTATTCTAAAGGGCATCTATAGTTTAGAAACTCTCTATAAATCTCCTATAGTAATTGGCAAAACCCAAGAGGCTCCAATTATTGCTTGGAGTCGTGAGTTTAGGAAACTCATTAACTAATGCACTTTCTGTAGATCCACCATGATACCTTCAGTACTAATGACATGACCCAGAAAGGTAACACTTTTCAACCAGAATTCACAATTTTAAAACTTAGCATACAAATGATGATCTATCAAGGTTTTCAACATGACATGAAGGTGATTGGTATGATCTTGCTCACTTTTGGAAAACACTAGAATGTCACTCTAAAAACTAATAGAATAGCCTATTCATCGAGTCCATGAATACCGCCAGGGCATTAGTCAAACCAAAAGTCATGACAAAGATCTCATAATGACCATACCGGGTTTGGAAGACGGTATTTGGGATATTCTCTTCTCTAATCATTAGCTGAGAATTCTCAGATCGATGATCGATCTTAGAGAAGAATTTAGCACAATAAAGTTTGCCAAATAAATCATCAATCTGAGGAAGAGAATATTTATACTTCACCATAACCTTATACATTTGATAATAATCGATGCACATTTGAAGGGAACCATCATTCTTATACATGAACAGAATAGCAGCACCCTACGGAGATACACTAGGATGGATAAATCCCTTGATAAGGAGGTCTTTCAATAGCTCCTTAATCTCCTTCAACTCAGTTGGAGCTATTTATAAGAAGGGATAGAGATAGGACGAGTGTCTAGAACAAATTAAATCCCAAAATCAATCTCTCTATCAAGAGGGACACAGGAAGATTACCAGGAAAAACCTCAGGAATTTCATTAACCATGGGAATGTATGTCAACAAAGGACCCTCCCAGTCAAAATCATTAACCCAAATAAAATGATAGAGACATCCCTTGGAAATCAACTTCTAAGCTCTAAGATATGATATAAACCTTCCCTTAGGCATTAAGGAGCCCCCTACCAACTCAATGAACGGCATGTAAGGGAATTTAAACATGACTTTACGAGTTAGAAAATCTAAGGAGGCATAGCACAAATGCAACCAATCATCCCTATTATGACATCAAAATCAATCATGTCGAACCCTAACAAGTCTACTAGAGTTTCTCTACCACCAAAAGATACCACACAACCTTTATAGACTTTTCTTGAGACCACAGAGTCACCTACCAGGGTTAAAATAGAAAAGTGATTAGGGATACTCTTGAGACCAAAACCAAAGTGCACAGCCGCAAATGAGGTCATATAAGAATAGTAGACCTTGGGTAAAGTAAGAAATACGTATCACAATAGAAGAGTCGTAACATACTAGTGACAACATCAAAAGATGCCTCAGAGTCCTGGCGAGTAGCAAGAGCATATAAAGGTGATTTTAGCAAGCCATGTAGTAGAAGCAGAAGCAGAACCCATAAGTGTAGAAGATGAGGAAGTGGTAACAGGAATTTTATCTTTTCCCAAAGCAACTTTAGAAGGGTAATGCCTCTAACTATGACCAATCTGGCTGTATTTAAAACACTTGTTCCTCCCCTTTGCAATAAACCTATGGTGAACCTACCAATAAAACATAAAAGGAGGATATAATAGAGCGGACTGAGCCACACCATCTTAATATTAGGCACCCTGTGCCCTAATCTCACTATTATGCTAAGAATAATGATCAGATGATGACTTTAGATAAGGAGCACTAGCAGTACCATAGGAACAAGAACTCTTCCACTTCTTCTTAGACCAATTTCAAAAATCTCTACCGCTCTACTGATCTCCACCATAATAAGAAAATCTAAACATCTTATTCTATCTTTACCCTATAACTGCCTACTTCTTCTTATTTTTCTCAACCTGTTCCATATACACTACAAACCTAGAGATGTCCATATCCTTGTTGAACAAGGAAGCATTACTCTCTAGAATCAAATCATAAGCCAAGCCAAAAAAAACTTCCTCATTATAGACTTCATCCTAGACACTAGCTTGGGAGCATATTGAGACAACTTATGGAATTTTAAGGCATACTCCTTGACCATCATCCTGCCTAGCTTCATATTAACAAACTCTTTTGCTTTTGCCTCCCTTATTTACTGAGGAAAGAAATGGTCTAGAAAAGCACTAGAGAAATCATCCCACCATGCAAATTTGGAATTATCTCCCCTAGACTTTTTACATTCCTTATTTCATTGGTATGCTATATCTTTCAGTTGATACAAAGAAAATTCTACACCCTCTACATATATATCATGCATAACAAGGAAAATTATCTCTATCTCAACCATGAAACCTTGAGGATCTTCCTCAAACTTAACACCAGTGAACATAGTAGGGCTCAACCTAATAAACTGGCCAACCCTTGTGGCCTCAGAAGATGGAGCAACAGAAGTTATATGCTCAGACTGAGAAACTACCAACTAAGCAAACATATGGATAGTTTGACAAAATTTTGTGTTTGACATATTAGCCTGTAGAGCTCAAGGAGGACTTGAGGGGATTAGTAGAACTCTAGGATGAAAATCAGGAACTCGACCACTAGATTGTGTTTGTACTCCATAAGCAGGGCATGTTCCATCATTATTGTCCACAAGGGGAATAGAGTAGTTTCCATGAGCTCTAGATCTTTTGGGAGACAGGATCTTAAAAAAATAGGAATTAGAGAGACTCAAGATCTTAGACTCTATAGCTTGAAACACAACTAGAAGAAAAGAAAACATTCGTAAATATCTCATAGCCTCTCCTTTATAAGTATCGCAAGCTACACACCAATAAATGAGACTCTACTCTACAAGGCTTTGTCAAACAACTAATGACACCAATCCTAGGCTCTGATACCACCTTTGTCAAGACCCGAACAACGGCTTGGCCTTGACAGGTATCTCAAGTCCCATGTGGACTGGTGATCACCCCCTATACCTAACCAAACCAAACACACCATACCCCAAAGTAGGATGAATTTTGAACATATAACAAGATAAGAGAATATTAACTTAAAGACATTAGAATATATCTATAGGCAAAACCAACTGAGATTAATATCAATGCTAATATCAATACCAATACCAATATTGATACCGACACCTTCCATGCCAGCACTAATCCTACAAAAGACTATATTCAAAACCAAAGAATATCCGGTCGAGACATGCCACAAATAGTATCCAAAACCAAGACCAAAGGAATATTCAAAATGTAAAGGAAACCATAAATTTTAAATAGGGTCTTCCAAAGTATGGATATTCACCACTTTAATCTGACTCCCTAGTTGATCCCGAATCAAAGTCACTAAGAAGGAGGAGTAGAAGTATGACAATTTCCTGCATTTCATGGGGATGCAACATTCAAAGATAGTTAGCAATATGAACACTAGCATAGAACTCACGGACAAGGATAGCATAATGATATGATCAACAATTTAAAATCTTCCAAAGCTAATGCACATAATAAAATGCATAAACATACATATATATATTGATATGTATATCACATATTGGGATAGAAAATAAGGCTTAACATGAATTTCAAAACTTTAGCCTGGATTATGTAGCTGAACTATCATATAGTACTACCCACGAGCTATATGGACCCCAGCTCTCACCCTCTGGTCAAGCCCCAGTGCGTGTAGCCACACGAAATAGAGAATAATCTAATATATATATATATATATACATTGGAGACTCAAACTATCCAACATATACCAAAGTAAGTTAAGCACCTGATCATATAATGATTTACAAGGGACTTGAACCTTCCTAATCATTAAATAATAATGAGAGGAACTCAAACCTCCCTAGTCAATTTGAGCCCGACACCGACAACCATAATTTCTAGTAGTCATCACTCAGACCTCCACTTTCATGACTCAACTACATAACTCTTATTAAACCCTAATTAAAACAATTGTAACAAATTCCCATTCAATGAACCACATTAAACTTTTAGGAATACATTGTTGGTATTGTCATACCAACTACACTTGCAAGGTAACAAATCATGCCAAAATAATTTCCATGGACTTAGGGAAATGACTCTCTTCGTTCATTAATACACATTAGGGAACACTAACTCTCTTTGTTAATTAAATCATACCATTGTATTTCAAATAATAATTTATATCATGCAATAGTTTAAGACTACTTCGATTTAACAAATTCCCATGGTTCTCATAACTTATACTAATTCCACATTATGAGGTTAGGGAACATCACATATAGCCATTTCTTTCACCATACCCATGCTCCGACATGTTCGAGACAATATTAAAGGCATTAAAATAATATATATATATATATATATATATAAACCATTAGAACCATTGTTCAATTCATAACATTCAAAAATGCCAACCTTTATTTTCAATCAAAAATAGTAATCTTATAAAAAATACATTAAAGATGCATGCTTTTGAAAAATTAATAATGAGGGAAGAGTAACATGCCTAAAATAGTAAGATGTACGGAGAGAAACCACCCTTGAGTGCCCTAATTGATCAACCTACTGAAACCCTAGCCTTAACTAGAACAAAGCATTTTAGAGTGTTTAATCCATTAAAGTGTTGAATGAATGCTCCAAAAGTATTTTATGGATGTGGGGTCTAAAGGATATTAAGTGGGAAATGTCTAAAGTGCCCCCAACTTAAAAGCTAGAAAAGATAGTCTTTGTTTATGAGTAAACCCCTTGACTCGTACCCACACCTTACCACTCATGACCACGAATCATAACTAAGATAGTAACTAGGACCCCATATACTAACCACCTTACGACTCCACCAGTCTACTCTTAATGAGATCTTATGAATCAAAAGATCTAGTCATGAGCAACATAGAACCTAAATATATTAAACACTGGACATCCTATAATTTGATCCTAAAACTCGTGACATATCCTTACGGCTCATAGTGAGCCACTCGTACTCAAAGTAGAACCAAGCCTCAAACTTACTGGTTTGGGCACGAATCAACCCAATGATTCATCAAGACAATCTACGACTTTAAGGGTCCAGTCGTAACCAAGGCAGTGAGCCTAATGCTAAAGAAATTTTCAATAGCCAAAATCCAAGGTGTTTTATCAACATGAGACAAGCTTCCCATAGATAATATTCTTAGAGCATCAACAACCACTTTAGCTTTACCTGGATGATAATGAAGACTTATTTCGTATTCCTTGAGTAACTTAATCCATCTCCTCTGCTTGAGATTCAACTCCTTCTAGGTAAATATATTTTCCAACCTCCTGTGCTCTTAATAGATGTCAACATAAACCCCATATAGATAATGTCACCAAATCTCCAAGCAAAGAGGACAACCAATAATTCTATGTTATGTATCGGATAATTCTTCTGAAAGTTTCAACTACCTAGAAGCATATGCAACCACATTGCCATGTTCCATCAACACATAACCCATTCCAATGGGGGATGCATCACAATAAATCATAAAGCAATCAATACCCTCGGGTAAAGTCAAAACAAGAGCAAAAGTTAACTTATCCTTAAACTTGTTGAAACTATTTTCACAAATATCAAACCAAAGGAATTCACCTTTTTTTTGAGTCAACTTAGTCAATGAGGCTGCAATGGAGGAGAAAGTTTTCACAAACCTCTTATAATATCCATCTAAACCCAAGAAGCTTCAAATATCAATTGGAGTCATGGGTCGAAGCCATTTCTTATCCATTACAACTTTCTATGGATCCAACATGGTCCCTTCACTAGAAATAACATGACCCAAATATCTCATAACATTCAACCAGAACTCACACTTCATGAACTTTGCATACACAACAGATCCTTTAGGGTCTACAACACAATGCAAAGATGATCATCATAATCCTTCTTACTCTTGGAAAACATAAAAAATAACATCAATAAACATAATTATGAACTAATCTAATAACTGATGAAAGACCTAGTTTATAAGATCTATGAATACCACTAGGGCATTTCTAAAACCAAAGGACATCACCAAAACCTCAAAATAACTATACCGAGTTCGAAAAACTTTATTAGGGATATCCATATCCCTAATCTTCAACGGATGATAACCCAACCAAAGATTAATCTTATAAAAGTAATTACCACCCTGAAGTTGGTCAAAGAGATTATCAATCCTAGAAAGTGAATACATATTCTTCACGACCACCCTATTGAATTGTTAGTAATATTTACACATCCAGAGGGATGCATCCTTCTTACGCATGAAGTGGATAGGATCACACCATGGGGAAAGACTAGTATGAATAAAACCTTTATGAAGAAGGTCAATAAACTCATTAAGTTCTTTTAACTCGACTGGAGCCATTCTAAATATTGGGGTAGAGATAGGATGAGTGTACAATAGAAGTTCAATCCTAAAATCAATTTCCCTATTAGGAGAAACACCAGAAAGATCATCGAGGAACACTTTGGGAAACTCATAGACCACCGGGACAGATTGTAATGAAGGATGCTTGGAACTAAAATCTTTAACATGAACTAAATGATATAGAAACTATGTTAGATTAACCTTAGGGCTCTAAGATACAAAATGAACCGTCCCTTAGGACCTAAGTAACTCCCATACTACTCAATTACAGGTTTATTCAGGAATTGAAAACTAACCCTTCAGGCATAATAATCATGAGAGGCATAGAACGAGTGCAACCAATCTATCTCTAAGATTACATTAAAGTCTAACATATGTAACGTAATCAGGTCTACCAAGGTCTTTCTACCACCGACTGATACCACACAATGACTATAGACTCTTCTACACACAATAAAGTCACCCACTTGGGTAGACATAAAAAAGGCATAAGCAATACACTCAGGACCAAAATAAAAATGAATAACCATAAAAAGGGTCATATAAGAAAGGGTAGATCCAGGATCAAACAGACAATATATATCATAAGAGAAGAGTTTTAGCATACCAACAACAACATAAAGAGATACCTCAGAATCCTGATGGGTGGAAAGAAAATATACATGGTTCAAACCAGTGCAAGAGATAGAAATAGACCCTTTGGTGTTAGATCTAAAGAAGTATCAACCGTGACCTTATTAGCCCCAATAGCAACAATTCCTAAGGAATAAATCGTTAGAATGTTTCCAGGCTGGCCACATCTAAAACAATTATTCCTCCCCTCAATACAAAAGCCGTGATACAACTATCCATAAAATATGTAAGGTAGATGTGATGGAGGTAACTTAGCCCTGCTGGCCTAAGACTGGCCACCTTATTCTTTAAATCTATTATTGCTCTAAAAATGGCGATCACCAGATGACATAGGAAATGTAGCACTAGCTTTAGAATAAGAAATAGAATTCCCCTACTTCTTATTACACCATTGCCTACTATATCTACCACTATTCTGCTAGCCACCACACTTCTCAGAATATCGAGATGTTTAAATTTTATTCTCTCTTAATTTAGTTTATTTTTTTCTTTCATCTTCCACCTGCTACATATACACCAAAAGCCTAAAGATATCTATCTCATTGTTTAGCAAGGTTTCTTTGTACTCCAACACTAAGTCTCGAGACAATCCTAAAGCGAACTTTCTCATCTTAGCCCTCATGCTAGACACTTGCTGAGGAGTATAGTCAGATAAATGATGTAACTTCAAGGAATACTCCATCACAGTCATCCTGCCTTGCTTGAAATTTATGAATTTCTAAGCCTTTACCTCCCTCAACTCTTGAGAAAGAAGTGATCAAGAAAATCAGTAGAGAAATCCTCACATAATGCCACTTTGAATCTTCACCCCTAGACTGGTCTCATGACTTATACAAATGATATTTCACATCTCTTGTCTGGTATGCAGTCAATTCCACACTTTCACAATTAGAATAATGCATCATATGGAAAATATTATCCATCTCCTCGGTGAACCCATGAGGATATTTCTTAACCTTAGAACTAGTAAAGATTAAAGGATTCATCATAATAAACTTGCCAACCCTAGTTTCCTCGAAAGAATATACAACAACACTAATAGATCCTAATTAATATGCCTGAGATGTTACCAACAAGGCAAATAAATGAATAGGTTATGAAACTCAGCATTAAAAATGTCTCTTTGGGCGGTAGGGCAAGATCATCATCAGCTCGAGGAGGACAGATGGATTCTATGGAACTCTACATGAGGGAGTACAATTAGGAGTTCCCGACCTAAATCGAGTCTGAACTCAAAAATTAGAATAAGCTCCATTGACATTATCTTTAGATAGGATAAAAGGGTTTTCTTGTACATCAGATCTTCTGGGAGGTATGATCTAAAATACAAATAAAGAGAGAGGAGATTCATAACATTAGACTATAGAGCCCAAAAGAGAACACAATAAAATGAAACATTCATAAATGTCTTGTGGCCTCTCTCTTATTAGTGTGGTGAGCTATACAGCCTTGAAAGAGACTTTACTGGCCAAGGCTTTATGGATGCCTAATGACATAATACCTTGGATCTGATGAAACCTTTATCACGACCCAAACTAGGTCCTGGCAGTAATAGGTATTTCAAGTACACCGAGGTCCACAGACCATCCCTTTTGCCTTACCACATAAAATGAAGCACACCTAAAAATAACTCCGATCTAAATATATAACAAGATAGAAACATAATAAATTTAAGGATAACTAAGAGTGTCAACATTAATACCCAATCCATAGTAAAATCCATAAAACCTCTACAAATCCAAATATAATATAGGTCAGGAAATGCCCATGACTCTAACTATGACAATGACAATGAAAATGACAATGACAATGCCAAAGATACTGTCAGTGCGGACTCTTTAATTCTATTTTATGAATGAAAACCGATGAAATGAAAAATTCTTCAGGAGAATGGAAGATCACAAATTCACTACTAATAATCAATGAACCAAGAAAATCCACCTAACACTATGCGAGAAAAGTAGATGTATCTCTAGTGCCTTTATCGCAAGAAGATACGGCATCTGGAGACAGTTAGTGGGTTGAGCACTAACATGAAACTCCAAAATAGGGAAAATATAATACCAAGTCATATCGATATAAAGCCTACTGTATAGGTTCACATATCTGCATACATATATATAATAGATATTGGCGTAGGAAACAAGGTTTAGAATTATAGTATAACATTATCTTGGGCAATAGATCTTAACCATCATATATAGGGACTCACAAGCTATATGGGTTTAGCTCCTTATCCTTCAAGGGCCCCAATGCATGCTAGCCACATAAAATAAAGGTATCAAGGAAGACTAGGGAATTCCCTAACCCCAAGTCAATCAAAGATACAATTATATATCAATAGTGTGAACTGTGCACACAGTCATCAAAATTAAACCTCATTTTGGCAAACATGAGTTTCTGGTATAAGTTATATAAGACCCACACCATCATGTCTTATATACATAACCCCCATTAATCCCAATTTAAAATTTGTTTCACATAACCCATTTATTAGCAAAAGAATTAACTGTTAAGGCACAACATAGGTATCATCATACCCTTACACTTTTAAGTTTATCGCGAGGCCATGACAATATTATTAACATAGAGGAATAAATCTACCCCCTTCTTTCATTAAATTAACCATAGCTAACAAGGCCTTTAAAATACATGTGCATTGTTTAACCATTTATGCAATGCAATAATATTGGTGATTATGTAAAACCAAATGACAATTTCATAATTCAAAGTCATTTGCACAAGTGGGTTGAGGTCACACAATTATATAAAACCAATTTCCAAATTTAAAACATCCATTTGGCGGAATACCTTGACCCCCATTACCAATCCCACACCAATGCACCCCATTAGATCAAAACATCAATTTTAAAACATATGTAACTCATCAAAAACATAGGAAAATAATTCGTGGATTAATCATTCCAAAACCCTCAACCATATAAAAAACCCATACTTAAACTAAAATTATCAAAATATTTAAAACACATGCTTTCATAAAATAAAATTAGGAAAAAGTAACATGCCTGAAGTACCAAGATTTATGGAGAGAAATCAACCCTTAAGCCCTTAGATGCTCAACTTCTTAGAAACTAGAAGTATCTTAACCTTGTAGATTTTAGAGAGTTAGAGAGAGTGATTTGAGTGTTAAGGTGTTGGAAATGACATCTAAAGAGTGTTTTTATGGTCGTGGCTATTAAGTAGATAAAGAGGGAAATGTCCAAAGTGCTCTTAACTTGAAAGCTAAAAAATTATCACTAATGACTACGAGTAACTAAATGACTTTTAAGGACTCACTATGGCTCATCACCAAAAGCATAGTCTATATAGTAGTTGAGAGACCCCATTCTAGTGACCCTACACATCCAATCCTATGACGCATGAAGAGACGCTATGACTCATAGGATCCAAGTTGTATTCAAGACGTCATACTTTGGGCATCACAATGATTTGGCTATAGATAGGACTATATGATTAGTTTTGAGTCTTTACGACTCATAACCTCTGAGTAGTAGCCATAATAGAAACTCCAAGACAATATACTAGACAAGATATGATTGGGTCCATAAGACACATAATGACATGTAACAACTCGTTAGGAAAGTCGTAGTCTGGGTAATGAGTTTAAGAACTCTGAAATTTTTAGGGACCAAACTTTGGGTGTTACACATACTTTATTGTTATGCCTTATGTGAGATTTCAAGTAGCAAGAGATAAGATACTGACAATCACTAAATCATTGCTTATTTCATTGTATCATCCCATACTATAAACCATTCTTTATTTATACATGTATTCTATGCATTACTTTTACTATTTTTATTTTATCTATGTTATTGTTTAGATTACTAGGATTCTTCTATGTGAAAGTTGTCTTTCCTTGCTATTTATATTATAAATTATCTTCTCAACGCTCAGTAACCCAATGATACCTATTGAGTAACCATGTCTTAGAACACATGCAACACTATAATATATTTTTTCATGCAAATCTTAGCTTAAATGATCACTGTCGATTTTCAGTCACCCATTAGATTTATCGATCAAGTTTTTGGTCAGCTGTTTGCATTTGAGGACTTACCTATTTCCCTCTTGTACCTTACTATCTATATGTAGTATATTTGGACAGTTGTATTAGATTAATTCTTACTCTTGTAGTTAGTTGCTCTTGTACAAATGACAATGAGTTCTGGATGGAATTTCTATATATTTTTTCTCTCCTTATTTCTTGTGGGCCTATTTTGTATATTTCGTACTTGTTAGTAATATTGTGGATCTTTCATCCTTACCTTGTTTTCTTTCAATTTCATTAGCTAGTTACTTTTGTTTCTAACAATTTAGAGCAAAACAAAAATCAAAGGTAAGAAATCATAGAAGAAACTCACGTAAATGGCTTAATGAAATAATTTAATTTAAAATGTAACATGTATGAGACTAGAAAGTTTAATCCAAATTAAAAAGAACACTTCCATGTGGAAATATTGACACAACAAAACACAATTGAGGTTGCTTGCCGTCGAGGCAGGCAATTTGTCAAAATATATTCCAATTTTGGTTTTCTAGTCCATTTTGGACTTAGTTATTTTATTTTGTGGCTTATCATACACCTATATGTATTTTCCAAGTGTAGCTTTTCTATAACTTTCATAAATTTGATAACTCTTTATCTTTGGAAACAACTTGTAAACCTTTTATTTAGAGACATCTTAGAGCCATCGTGGAGGCCAAACAAAACTGGTTTATTATTTCGTCTCCATCTTTGTTAATTTGTATTTAAGAGTAAAAGATTCTGGACTATTCTTCTCAATTTGTAAGATCATAATTATTATTTTGTCTATAATTTATCATTGTGATTTTAAATCCTTGGGTAGCTAAATCCCACAACTAGGATTATGGGAATTATGATGAATTAATGATGTAGGTTAAAATACATAATAATTATTGAATGGCGTCTATCGTATATTGATTTTTTTACTTGGTTTTGAATTAATTTGATGGTACACAATATTATAACACGCATAATCTATATTATGGAAGAAAAGATTACTATGAATGGGAAGAAAGGAGTAAGTAATAGAGACTTGGAGATATCAACCTCCACTTAATAGCTTGAGCAGATAATATGGGATAGCTATCTAGGATCTAAGATAGGGGATAGTAACATAGGCTCACGAAAAATGAAAATATACTTGAGGATATTGATTAGACAAAAGTATAAAGTTGTTCTGAGTATACATAACATATCAATTGGACATGCTATGCTCTGGGATAGAACACTAGTTATGTAGGACTAACAGAGGTATGAAATCTAGGATAACACAATCTAGTCCATCATTCTCATTAATTTTTCTGACATACACTATTATTTTCTTTTGATTTTTCTAACATATACTATTATTTACTTACTCGTCACTTCAATTTATAAATTGTTTACTTTTTCTATAATGTCCCCATATCAAAATTTATTAGTTAATATCCTCTCATTAACTTAAGTCCTAATTATATTCCTCGTTGTATCAACCCCAACCTTGGTTGAGTTTTATATTTGACAACGACCACTTTTTATTTTATCTTGAGGTGTAATTTCAGAGTCATCACTTCTATATATTTTCATTGATTTCTAGTTCTATTTTGAGTATGGCATTTTCTATATTGTTATACCTATAACTAAAATTATTTGTTATTTTTGAATCTTTTGTAGGTGATCAAACTTTAAACGGAGCAATGAGCAATAATTAAATAAATATGGGCCCCTTCGATACCCCTCATGATAATAAAGGCCAGTTAAATTAAGTGGGACAAATAAGTGCGACTTGCATCCCGCTAGCCAATGGGAATGGAGTGTTTCATGTGACTAGCGTTATACTTGACATATTGCAAATGAAAGGGTTGTATGGCGGTCAAGTATATGAGGACCTGAATGTCCATTCGAATAACTTTATTGAAGTTTGTGTGCCCTTTAACATAGGACATATCACACAAGAATCCATCCGGATTCGGTTTTTCCTATTCTCACTAATGGCTGAGGCCGCTTTATGGATTCGCTCACTTCCACCAGGCTTAATTACATCATGGAAAGATCTTTCCATAGTGTTTATTGATAGATACTTGGCACCATAAAAAATTCTTCAAAAGCGGGATGGGATTGTGAACTTTTAGCAAATAAATGGACAAACATTTTTTAAATATTGGGAGAGGTTTAATGGAAAGATAGCCCAATGCCGAAATCATGAGGTTTTGGATAAGATACTCCTTGATATTTTCTATAGATCTCTTGATCCATTGAACAAAAACATTGGTGGATAATTTGGTGGGCGGCTCAGTAGTGAAATTGCACCATTCTGCGGCCTTTGGATTGATAGATGAAGTGTCAAAACAAAATTAGATTTGGCACACCCGCGATACCAATACTCCTAAGATCCCTTATACTACCTCCGTGTTGAATAATTAATAAAGAAAAAAAGAAGAAGAGAAGGAAGAAAACATGTCCAAAATGAGGACCCAACTTGAGCTCTTGATAAAGAATATAATGGGTGCACCTGCAAAAGTGGTAAAAGTTGTAGCATTAAAGTTTTATGAGGATGATGAGGAGGCATAGAAGTTGGATAAAGAAATTTGATACTTGGAAACTACTCAAGGGGTTCCCTCCCTTCCTATCAAATGCAAGAAGGAAACCAAGATTGGTTGGATAGTGACCGAGATAGAGATTGGAGAGATAGGGAATGTGATTATGACTGCTATGTTCCTCCTTATGATAGGGATAAGGCCAAATAGTCAAATGGCATAGACCCTAAAAAGTTGTAGACCAAGGATGTGTTGGAAAGGATTTTGAGTAAGGGTGGAAGGTACGGACAAAATGGTCTGCAAATTAAATGGTGATTTTCCTAACTGTCTCAAATAGTGGTGTCTTAATCTACCTCTATCAATCAATTGGAGACCCAAGTCGGGAAAATTTCCATATAATTAAATATGAGGCGCAGAGGTGGACCTCCAAGTGACATAATAGCTAACCTAAAGAATGACATGCAAGACTTATCTACTATCACAAGAAGTGGGAAAACACTTGACGAATGCTTTAGGGGAGAATTAGGTGAAAATTTTCCCAAGGCAAAAACAAAGGAGGTGAAGCCTCAAAGAAGAGAAGAAAATGATGAGAAAGAGATCGAAGAAATTGATAAAGAGGATGTTGAAGTTAAAAGGCCACAAGTTTAAGGAAGAACAACCATCCAAGTTCCTCTCCCGTTTTCTCAATGTTTGCATAAATAAGAGGAAAATGACAAATTAAGGATGTTCATGGACAAACATAGCAACCTATCGATGAATATACCTTTTCTTGAGGCAATCCAAAAGATACCAAGATAAGTTGATGAAAAAGTTGATGTCCAAGAGGAAACTTGAGAAGGAGACACTACTAAGGTTACTCATGTGTGTGGCGCTATCATGGATACCAAGGTTATGTAAAAAAAAATGACCCCAGACCATTCATTATTGTTTGCACAATTAGGATGCATGAATTTGCAAAATCTCTATGTGACCTTTGTTCTAGCATCAACTTAATACCTTTTGTTATATGCAAGAAACTTTGTTTGGATACCCCAACGCCAACCTCTATGTGGCTCTTACTGGCAGACCAGTTAATAAAAATGCCGTGGGTATATTATTTAATGTCCTTGTGAAAGTGGAGAAGTTGATTCTCCCAATGGATTTCATAGTATTAGATTGTGAAATGTACCAAGAAGTTTCTATCATTCTTGGTCTCTCTTTCTTTGCTATCGGGAGAGCCATTGTCTATCTAGAGTTGGGGGAGATAAAATTTTGGAGTGCAAGAGGATAAGGTCTCTTTAAAAATTTGTAAGTCAAAGAAGAAAAAAACATATTTGCATATAGTATCCATAATGGATATGGAAAATGAGAAGTTGAATGAGGAGGGGTTCAAATACCCACCTTGAGAATGAAGAATGAAAGATGTCGATGCCAGGCTATGACAAAAACTAAGCGCTAGGTGGGAGGAAACCCACAAATTCCATGAGAGTGGCTCATATCCTTTTTGTTATATTTCTGTAGGGTAGATTTTATTTTTAGCATACGAATAACCCATGCATTTATGGCACTAAGGAGTGCATTGGATGAGCTTAAAAAGGAAAAATGTGTAAATCTACATTTAGAACAGAATAGGAGAAAATAGGTAGAAGAATTTCTCTCAGTTACTGTGATCAAAGTCACCAAATGCGATTGTGGTCATGTGCATGTCCGTAATCGGGGTCTCTTGACTGCGGTCACGGTCGCATCAGTCATTTAACCCCTAGTTTCCATCATTTCCCTAGCACTCCCTTTCAAAATTGTACTGTCTAATTTGGACTAATTTCTGGCTAAGTTTGTGAGCTCTCAAACAGAATCCTTGCATCACAACTCTAGTACGTGACATCAATCCATGCCTTTACTTTGGAAAATAGGCCATCGAATGCATGATTAAGAAAGGGACTAAAATTTTCATCGTTATGCTTTCCATACTATCATACTTGGTATTGGTGTGATCTTTGTTGTTTGATTAAGGTAGGCACACAAGTGGGGAAATCTTGGGTACCCTATGACGTGTGAAAAAGGTAAACAAATGAGATATGCACATCAAGTGTTCGATAAAATGCTCAAATGAACTTTCAATATTAATATTTTCTTTCTAAAGGGCATTCACACACTTGTTATCATTGTTCCAATGATCTTTATATTCATCCATATTGTAGAACATACAAGTAGCTTAAATTTGGAAGAAATCTGAACATGTAGAGCTGGCACGGCACAAACTTCAGGTAGTGCAACCACGGTCATAGACCACGATTGTGGTACTGTGAATGCGGTACCTGAGGATAGTTTTCTGCCATGCAAAAAAATCTTGCACTTCTAATTTTTAGTCAAGAAACACCAATTACCTAGGCCAATGAACTTTGTTGATCAATATAGCACATAGTACATAATTAAAATGACAATGAAAGATATAATGTATGCTTAGCGCTTTCAGGATGACCTCATGAATAAGTTAGATCACATCCTATTCATGGAACTTGAATGCCATGCTCATCACTGTAGTGATCTTTCAAGGATAAAGATGTTCCCAGAGAGAGGAATTTTCTTAGAGAATATGTCGGAGAAACTACCAGCATTTCATGACAAACTTTAAGCCATAGGGTGGTAGTGCTTTGCCTTGAATCCATGCATTACAAATGAATAATGAGTTAGTAAATTTTATGCGAACATCAGTGAAGTTTCTTTTTCAGACCCACTCAATATGACTGTCAGGATTCTGGGAAAGTGGGTGACAGTTGGGAAAAAACCAATCAATGATATTTATGGATTTAAGCAGGAAAACATGGGTGAATTCAAATCGACGCGGTGTAAATCGAGGAATTGGTTGGCACAACGGCTATGCACCAAAAAGAAAGTCTCATGGAAGAAAACTAAAAGCAGTTTTTCCATGAACGACTTCACTTTTGAGGCTCGGATATGATGGCACATCATTTTTAGCTGAGTTTCTCCTTGCACCCACATGACAACAGTCCCAAAATTGTGTGCCAGAAGGGTTGTGTGCATTCTAGACAATATCCCTCTAGATTTTGGTCAACTTATGGTTAATTAAATTGATCATTTCAAGATCCACGATAGTACACATCTATTCTTCCCCTCCTTGATTACAACAACAACAACAAACCCAGTATATTCCCATTTAGTGGGGTCTGGGGAGGGTAGAATGTACGCAGTCCATATTACTACCTCTAAAGAAGTAGAGAGACTATTTTCGATAGACTCCCGACTCAAGACAAAGGACAATATAAAAAAATATTCAAAGCATGAAACATGATAAAACTAACATAGATACAACATCCACGAAAGTAATGTACAATACCAAAGAAAAGACACCAAAACACTCCTAACTACGGACGACAATTCCTCTACCCACCTTATCCCTCTATCTTAGTGATTTTCCTCCAAACCTTCCTATACAGGGTCATGTCCTCAGTGAGACGTAACTACTCTATGTCACATCTAATCACTTCTCTCCAATATTTCCTTGGTCTACCCCTACCCCGCTTGAAACCATCTAACGCTAGTCTCACACACCTATGAATTGGGGCATCTGTGCCCCTTTTCATAACATGACCAAACCATCTCAACCATAATTTTTCCATTTTCTCCTCCACCGATTCCACTCATACTTCTCCCTAATAATCTCACTCCTAACCCTATCAGCCCTTATAAGACCACACGTCCCACACAACATCCTTATTTCTGTCACCTTCAACTTTTGGATATGGAAAGTCTTAACTGGCTAACACTCTACTCTGTACAACATAGCCAGCTGGGGTAGAAAAGTATACTAGTTATATATAGGTGCACCCTAGTGCCCCCATCTACTCCTTGAGTATTCGAGGTAAGGACACACCCGACAAATGTAAGAAAAGAAAAATTGATTTGGAAAATCTGGCATGTATTGAGCCCAAGTATTACAGGGCATCCCCCACGGGACCTCTTTGGGAGATTGGAGTAAATATTACCACCATTAAAGCACTTGTGTCTAAATCTCCTTATGGATCGGGAGAGTCTTCAACCACTCATAATTCTTACGTGTCATATACCAATTATAAGAATTACAAGGAGGACAAAAAGAAGTAAGAAGACACCATCAATAAGGTTAAGACGGCCTATTCCTCTTTGGAAGAGTCATACCAAGACCTCCGAATCACATATAAAAAAATGGTTGCAAAGGATAAGAAAAGGATGAGTTCTTTATCGGGATGTGAAAGGGTGTGAAGGTCATATAAAAGGTTCTAAGACCCCGAGATAGACTTTCTTCCTCTTGGGCGGACAGTGATAATGAGGCCCCAACTGAGTGGTCCGATCATGAGGAGAATGGTGGTGATGACAAGTTTAAAAGTGATAGCAGCCCAGGATAAGGTTTCAGGGAGCACCCATATCCCTCTATTATCCTTGATTATTTATGCAGTGGGGATACTACTACCTTTTTAGTTTGGGGTGCCTCCTTATTCATTTAATCAGGTCCTGTATTATTGATATTTATGCATACTTTTCTGCTCTTTTTGATAGTTCTTATTTTATTTGGGCTGTAATATTCGTTAACTCTGACAGTTCCCACATATGCATGGATTAGTTACTTTGTTCCTAGTATATGCTTCTATTTTATTTTTAATGATAGGATTTTTAACCATAAATGTAGGGAAAATTTGAGTACCCATGGCATCGAGGCCAAAATGCAATAAAAGTCTGAGTACTTGTAGAATTGATGTTTTTGAATCGCATTCATATCCATTGGTGAAAATTGAGTAATCATGTGGTTGGTTCTCCCATACGATAGTTTGTAATATGAGACTATAACTTAGGTTGCTTCCATGATTAGCAAATTATGTGTGGTGTAGATACAAAAGTAAACACCACAACCCCTCCCCCCAACCCGCCCCCATTCAATAATTTTGCAAAATTTGAAGGCATAGACATGAGCTAGCTTATGAGAAAACTTTCCCTCTTTCTACGACTCCAAAAAGAATTGAATTAGGAAAAATAGTAAATAATCCATATTTTTCACAAGCAGGTAGATTAATTGAACCTCCTTGTCAACGTTTACATGCCCTGTGTGTGAGCTTAATTGTCTACATCTTATGTGTGCTTGTACCATCTAGAACTTTCCCTATTAGTATTATAAAACTAAATTTTGATTGTTCTTGGTTGGTAAAATGATCATAGGCCATCTTGTGGTTTTAGAAGGACACATTAGCCTAAAAATCCTACCAATACATATAAGTAGCCCCTAGTCACCCTCTTTGAGCCTTCGAACTTTTTTTTGGAAAACGCATTATATGTCATGACCCTTTTATTCATCCTCCCTTGATACCTATCCACCTTGAACATAAGAATACCAGTTGAGGATAAAATCCTAGGTTGGGGATGGTGGAATGAGAAAGAAAGTGTAGTTGAGCTATAAAGTCATAAGAAAGTGCCTACGAGCTTAAGAAAATAAGCATTTTGCTTAGAAGGGAGAGATTGTCCATTAAAAGAATGAGTTGCATGAAGTTGATATAAGGAAATAAAGTGAACAAAAAGAGGTGAAAATAAATTTGGTAAGAAAATAGGTGGAGAAAATAAGCAAAATCGTAAAGTGAAAAAAAGTGGCCTAATAACAAGCATAAAAAGAGTTATATAGAAGTTCAAGGACGGTTTAGCCTTATTGTCCTAAGTTGATATCCTACCCTACCTCTAACCTAAATTACAACCTCAAAGAAGACCTTTGTGATTCTTAACAATGTTTGGTCATGGTAGTGGTTATTGAAAATAGGGGAAATCCTATGGCATTGTACTTGTTAGCATGGAGAATATCTTGAGAGAGTGATTGTTCACACTTAAAATTCCTTGTTTCATAATTAGTAGCTAGGTGTATGAAATATTATTTCTTACGAGGGGCATGTGAATAAGTTGAGGTGGGTGACGTTGCCATCTTTTTCATGAAGAGATAAAAGGAGATTAAACATGGTTTGGTTGCGCGGTTGCTCCTTGAAGTCTATTATATACTTCACTATTTCATTTTAGGATGAGAGGAATTGTTAAATCTGCTTAGCCATGCGTGAATATATTTGTATGATTGTAATCAAGTTGGAGCCTTCATGACCATTGGGAACACACATGTAGGCATACACAGGGAGTTGTCTCATAGTAAAGGGTGGTGCTTCTTAAGGATAATCAAGATTTTAAGTTGGGGGTGTTCATGAGTTGTCATTTTACCACTCATGTACACTAACTATTCATTTGCACAACCATATTTGTAAAGTTAAATGAGACAAAATTTTTATTTAATGCACTAATCTCCACATTTTGCAGGTCTAAAATTGAGAAGGAGAAAAGATGTGGATTGGAGCTCAAAAAGAGGTCAAATGGATAAAAAAGAATATAGCTAGAGACATGATGTTGTTCTTCCTCAGTTACCGTGACTGCGCTCATCATACTGCGGTCGCGGTCATTTAAGATGGTCAGCATAATGCGATTATAGAATAGAACCACTGTCGAATAACTACGGTCACGGTCAGACATGTGCTATCACAGTTCTGCGGGAAAATCCCCAAGGGCATATTTGTAATATTGCAAAGATGAATTCCAAACAATATATAAGCCAAAACCCTTTCTTCTTTGTGTATTGCTTACCTCATAAGATATTTGGAATTGAAAGCTTTAAACCCTAATTGGGAAAGTGTGTAACTAATTTTGGAGGCTTTATTTCATAGAATATTTGTGATGAATGAATGCTTTTGATAATCCTTACGGTATATCTCTATTCACTTTCTTCATGAGTAGCTAAGTAATTTTGTCGTGGAATTATGTTGAACTAAAGAATAATTTATGTGTGGGTATTGTTGTGTTTTCATTATTGTTAGTTGTTTAGTAAGGATTTCACCATTGCTTGGGCTTATGAGTTGGAATTTAATGGGTGAAAGACCCAAATCTCTAAATAGGTCGGATGGGTGAAAACCCAAAACTCTAGAAACCCTTTAAAACCCTCGAAAGAGGCATGGAGGTGAATATGAGGTAACCCATAACATCCTTTTAATAGTATTATAGAGGGACAATACAATGTTGGACTATTAAACCTATGGTTTGCTCCCTTGTGAAATATTAGAAATAAGTGTATTAGGAGTGTAAATCATGTCAAGACCTTCATCTTAGAAATGGGGACGCTTGATTGAGGTTTTGGATGATTAGGAATTTTACACTTGTTAGGTGATCAAAAGATGCAACGGGTGAAATCATTGTGGTTTTATCGGAAGATTAACTACAATGACCTTCGACATAGACTATGCTTTCGTTAACAACTAAATTTCATGTTAAACCATCATTAACGCACATACTTTTACCTTAGGTTGGCATAATCCCAAGATTTCCCCCAATATTGTTTCTTAAAATTAAAGTGTCATCTCTTGATCCTTTTGCTACAGATTTTACAACAAGTTTCCAAACTAATCCCCTATTTTATTTTACATGTCATTTTTGTTAGAATTTTGGGTAACCTCATAGTAATTTGCGCACACATAGGGTTTAAAGTCTGTTATTCACTCCTTGAGATTCGACCCTAATTCAAATTGGGTTTCTTGACAACAACCATTTCACCCCTTAAATATGGGAGTGATTTGAGTATTATCAGCAATGTATAACGGGAACTTAGCCTCTTTTTAGATTAAGAGAAACATTGGGCATAGACATTCATTCCTTAGTGAACTTGGAGATTTGACTTGTTCATTTGGACCTTAGGTGGAAATTTTCTAATGTTGAAGGTAAGTCTACCTTTTGTGTACATATTCAAAGATGGCAGTTTAAAAATAGTAGGTGGTGTAGAATTTGACATTATGTATGAAGGGCTGAGTCAAAGAGGACTACCTTAGACTCTGAGAGTGTATTCTAATTTGATGCCTGTATTTGCAATTTGTGTGTTAGAGATTTGATTGAATTGATACATTAAAAATGCTCATAGCCTCATATAATTTATTCACCCTACCCAACTATGATGTTTAGGGATTTAAGGCAACACTACTGGTGGAGTGGTATGAGGAGAGACATAGGGTATTTCATAGCTCAATGATTATGTTGTCAATAGGTTAAGATCGAACCCTTGAGACTAGTTGGTTTGCATCAGAGGCTACAAATTTAGGAGAGGAAGTAGGAGCTAGTTAATATGGTCTTTTTAAGTGATTTTCCTTGTACATCCCATGGTTTTGTTAACATTGGGGTCATTATAGATTGACTGAAAAAGTATGCTTTTTATCCATATGTGGACTTCCTATAGTTCCAAGGTGTTGGCTAGCATTTATATTTGTTTGATGGTTCGCATTTATAGGGTGCATGTGTTTATTGTTCTAGATACAAGTTCTTATTTGAATTCAAGATTTTTGAGGGAATTTTTGGAGGAGTTGGTTACCCAGGTTGATCTCAGCACTACTTTTCATCTCCAAATTGATAAGCAGTAAGAGAAAACTATTCAAGTTTAGGAGGATATTCTTTGAGCATGTGTGTTGGACTTTGGTAGTCAATGGAAGCAGTTTTTTGTCTTACTAGATCATTTTGATGGAGTGTCAATTTTTAGTTTTCTGGTTTACGTCTTTTAGGACTAGGACATGAGGTACCAACTTTCTTAGAGAGTTATACGAACTGTAGGCTTCAGGCCTTACAATTTTGACTTGGTGATTGGGTTTTCATGCCATATCACCAATATAGAGTGTGATAATGTTTGCGAAAAGAGAAAAGCACAACCCTCAGTGTATCAGGTCCTTTGAGATCCTTTGAATAGTTTGTAAGGTAGCATATTGATATGCACAAACTACAACTCCCTTAAAAGAGTTTAAGTGGTCATTGTAAGACATATAACCGAACAAATGTTAGGGTCGTATTCTATAGGGAATAATGTTCTAATGAAGTTGTATGTAAATTATTTTACATGTAAACATTAGTTTACACAACATAAGGGGTAGTTTAAAATGTTGAATAAGTTACTGCAATATGCTTAAATGCCAATGTTTCTTTATAATGTGTTAATAATCAAGAAAGATCAAACTAGGATTATGTTTGTTATTTAACACTTCAGAATTCTAGAGTATGTGAGTGCATACTTATACAAGTTAATATAGGGAAAGTGAGATCAATTTTCTATCAAAGTGTTTCCCAACCTTCAAAGTTGGTTTTCCCTTTAATTCACTCAAACTTGTTGTGATGAGATAATAATTCAATATAGTCCTCAAGAAATTAATCCGATTAATGCATTAGTCTTTATCCAGAGGTTGAAATGTATAAATTCTTGTCAATAAACTCTTTTTCAAATATTAACTTCTTTATTCAAGAAAGCTAGTTATGGAGTGAAATTCCACCAATGATCCCTAGTTATGGAATTTTTGCCACTCATGATTAGAAAGTTGGTGAAAAAGCTTAATATCATAAATTGAATATTAGAACATAGAACGAAGAAATATAGGATTTTGAATCCAAAATTTAAACAAATAACACAATGTTTCATCAGTCCAAACTCATTTATTAGCAATGCTAATCATTGAAAATATCAACTCCAGGTAAAAGAAGCCTATTCTAACGCCAAGCTAGGTATTTACAGGATTCATTAAAGTAGGGATTTGAATTTCAATTTTGGGTTGCTACATCATGGTTGATGGCTTAATCAATGATCCATTAGACGGTCGATGGTTCATAGGATGAAAAGTCACTGATTCAGAATTGACCTGCTTCATGTAAATATCCACAACTTTAGCAACAAGCCATCATTTTTTTGTGGCCTATCACGTAACTCGTCACTTTCCTTGTAGTTTCTATTGTTTCTATTTTATTATGAAGGCAAAGGTGATGGTCCATCTAAGAATCGAGAGTCCATCATCTGGACAGACATCCAGCTTCTGCTTCTCTATTTTCCTGCTTATTGGAGATTTGCACTTCGATGGTACATCAGGATACTGAAGGCTCATCAGGTTCCATGTCGCTGGTCTTTTTAGCTTAAAATTATGGTATTTCTTTCCTTTAAGTTTTATTGCAGAGAACAAGCATAAAATATGTTAAAACACTAATGGTTTCTAGAGAACATATAATTATATTTCCTTGAAAATATAAAATTAACTGTCATGAAAATGTACATGAACACCCTCAACTTCGGATGGTTTCTTGTCCTTAAGAAACTTAACACTATATCAAGATTATGTATAGATATAGACAAATTATGAAATATTTAGAAATATCACGGAGAAATATCACGAATCCACACTTACATACGTACACAAGTTATTCAACACTAAGTAGTAGGGATTTATGCTTAGCATTACACTCTAGATATGACACATATATAAATATAAGTCACCTAGTCTACAAACCCACAACAATAAGTATCATTACATTCTCTCACCAAAATGAAGTTATTCTCACAAAGATCTATCTAATTCAAGGGTTTTTGATCAAATCGCTCACCCTCACAACAAACTTCAAACAATGCATACACAAAACCATAATCTTGACCTTAATATTCTACAAAGTTGTACATTTGGTTGACAAGAATCACTACATGACTTTATATGGATTGTAATGTAGGCTTGGGTTTAGGTGAGGTATCATTTATCAATAGTGAATAAATCCTTCTTGCCATCATTAAAAATTATTTGACTAAATATTCACTACAAATTTCCCTCTTCTAATCTCCTGATTCATTCCTTCTGGTTAAGTGTGCTACAGTAAGATTTGTGCATAATTCTAATGCATTTGATTCAACTCAGTCTCATTAAACACTTTTACACTAGCCACACTCAACATAGGATATTTTCTTGAGTTGAGGTGCATGATGTTTGAAGAAGGACCAGGGCTAAGGTAGAGTTATTAACCCTAAAGGGTATCTTCAAACTATTCTTAACTCATTATATATCTCTATATTTATTAACCTCAATCTAGAAAACTTGACTGAGTTGAAGTGCATGATTTCCAAGAAGGGACTAGGGACAAAATAGCGACTTCAAACTACAGAAGGGAAGACTATAGTTGTTGAATAAAAATGCTATCATCTTAAATAGGGATCAAGGGGATTTATACCGATAAATACCTTATTTTGTTAGTTTTTAAAGTCTAAGTGCATTCATTTTAAACATAACCTATGATTCTATCCTATAGAATTAACTATCACCTACCAGAATAAACCGGGTAAGTTTTGGTTCCATCCACAAAATAAGAATCTACACAAAATCCTCACGCACACATTGTAGTGAAATGATACTCATGCTACTAATTATTAGATTTGTTCTTAATCTTAAGCATGCTTTAATTTATTTAGAGATTCTAATGCCATGTTTCACACAACAATTAATAACTAGAAAAAACTACGCACAGGATTAAATTTTTTTAAGGGTCCAAATTTCACATTATTCCAAGCAACACCTTCTCACTCATTCATTTTCCTTCCTTAGGAACAATATGTGTAACACCATACAATCACAAAATGGAAATAAAAACATATAAAAGAAAATCCTCAACATGCCAGTTCTCGTAGATAACATATAAGTGAAAAGAACATAGGCAACAACAACCGCCATTGGTCAACACTCCAAAAAAAGTACAAGTACCCTACCCCCACCTCAAAAAGTGTTGTCCTAAATGCATAAGAAGTAACGTACATGCGATTGAATACTTGGAAAGACCTTCGTCTTGGTACTCTGGAATATCATGAGAGGCCTGACTGGCTATTGTATTAGCAATAGTGACCCAAGTAGCGGTCGGGTTGTTCAAAGAAGCAACATCCTCACTAATTGTGATGGACTTCTATTGCATCCGAGCGCACATGCAAGTGTACGTGGACATCCAAGTTGTAAAGTCACTTTTAAAAGAAAATTATCGATACCATAGAGACTTTTGCAGAAGAACGATCTAATTCTATAATTATTACAAAGATTAAACAAGTGCAAGAGTTACTAATAATGTCTAAAAATTGAGGATTAAATTAAACATAAACAATGTGATAATATAAATTGCTTGAACAATAATGGGGAGAAATATAGGGTTAAGGCACTACGAACAATCATACATAGATATATAATTTTTTCAATTTAGTTAATTATCTCGATTGTTGTTTCACAAGGTTGATAACATAATTAGGGACTAGTCATCCTCTAATCGTCTATCTAACTTAGACCCACAAATACAACATTGAGCAAGGATGTGAGAGCAAAGTTAAGCATTTATATTTCATCCCATAAATGAACCAAATTGGGAGAATTGGGTATATTCCTATCCTAAATGAAAATCATTTCTCGAATACCACTCTATATAAGAACCCACTCCATATATCACACATTTTAATCTATTGTTCCTCTTTCTAGGCTCACAATAGATATATAGATTTGTCTTAAATATTGTGAATTCGTAAATAGTAAATAAAAGGATATGTGAAAATCCAATAATTATAATAAATAGAAACCAACACAAATATAATCTTAAGTAATAATATTCTTGGCATGAACCCTAGGAGAGGGTATTTATTAGCTCATGGATTACAATAAATCACAATAATGAAATTCTTTTATATAAAATAAAAGTAAATTAAAGAAAAGGATTAAAACTCAAAGATACTCCTCCTCCAGTGTATTCCAAGCCCCAAACGTCATCCAAGGTCTATACAAAAGCATAGGATTATCCTATTTATAGTTGGAACTAAGTACCCATTTTTATAACGTAGGCGTGGCATGCTCTTCCATTGGCACGATAAGGGTGTGGAATGTAATTGTCGTGGATGATCACTTGAATTTTCCATTTTAGTTTGTGTCCAAGGGTGTGTCACATCCTTATGTAGGATGCTAGAGTGAGTAGCACGCCCTAGTGCTCACAATTTCCAAATGCTGTCACCATTTGCTCCATCAATTTGGCGTTGAGTTCCTCACTTTGTTGTTGCGTTTCCATAATTGTTAGACGGTATTTTGATTTCAATTATATTCCTAAAAATATCAAATGAACTCCTATCACATCAAACACCATGAATTAGTGCTTAACAACCTTAGAATTCATCAAGATAAACTAGAATTACACCTAGATCAAGCTATTAACACTAGTTTTCTCGTCCAAACTATATGTGATCGTTTTCATCCCAAACTTGTTTTAAACACACCTTAAATATTATAAAAAATTTTAATACTTGGATGCTCAATTATATGGATATCCACTCATTACACTCGCAAGAATAAGTCAAAACTAGGCTAAATACATATAGACTATGACACTTATGTGCAAAAATCCACCCAAGATTATCACCCCATACTTAAAGCCTTGTTCGTTGTCAAACCATTCTTCACATTAAGCATCATCTAAGGAGTACTCCAACATTAAAACTAAAAAGGTAAAGACACTAAATCTAGATCAACATTGACTACACAAAGAGCATGTTCCACAACAAATATGTCACATACATTTAAAACATATGAAAACTACTTCAAAACATAGTAACCTCATGAATTAACTCCACCATGTTTGAAAACTCATACATATCACTCAATGAAAGAGATCATATAAGTCACATCACTATCATCAAACATATTCCCCTACGTAAGAGAGTTACCCACTTTCAGTCATAGAGATCTAATTCATCACTTAGTATAAGAATCAAATTCGGCTCACTCTCACAAAGATTTCTTATGTCACATAAGATGGACCATAAGCTTTCCCTTACTATCATAATTTCTGCCATCCTTGCCACTCAGTTCTTTACCACCACCCTAATTTTAAATTCTAAATTTCTTGCTTTGCCTCTCCTCCATTTAATCTTGCTTCCTCTTCCCATCCTTAACCGGCTACATACATATTACAAACCTAGAGATGTTCGTGTCTTTGTTCAAAAAGGAAGCCTTAATCTATATAATCAAGTCTCAGGACAACCTATAAGTGAACTTCCTTATTCTAGCCCTCATGCTAGAAACTAACTTTGGAGCATACCGAGAAATTGGTGAAAATTTAAGACATACTCCTTGACTGATATTTCTCATTCCTTTAGGTTAACAAATATTTCTTCTTTTGCCTCCCTCAACTCCCGATGAAAAGAGTGGTCTAGAGAAGTACTAGATAAATCATCTGACAGGGCTATTTTAGTATCATTGACAAAACCTTTTGGACTCTCCTCATCCTTAACACCAGTGACACGAGAGGGTTCAACCTTATTAATTGGTTAATTCTTGTTAACTCTGAATATGGAGTAATAGAAGTACCACACTAAGGCTAAAAAGCTACCAACTGTGCCAACATATGAATAGATGAATAAAACTCAGCATTTATCACATCAACCTGAAGAGCTCGAGAAAAACTGGAGGGAACCAATGGAACTCTAGGAGGGAAATCAAGGATTGGACCCCTTCACCAGGTCTGGACCACACAAGTAGTACGGGTCCCATCAACATAGTCCTTGGGTGGGATAGAGGAGTTTCCATGAACATCAAATCATCTAGGAGTTATGATCTAAAAAAAGAACAAATGCATATTAGGAATAATTTTCGGACCTTAGACTTTACAACTTGAAAAAACAACACAAGAAAGAGTAACATTCCTAAACACATTGTAGCCTTTCTCTTATGAGTGTGGAATGCTATACACCATTAACAGAGAATGTACTTGTCACTGCTTTGTAAGAAACCCAATTGACACTGATCCTAGGGCTCTAATACTAATCTTACATGACTCAAACTATGGCCTAGATGTGTTGAATATGTTAAGTCTAAACTGGATTGGAGACCACCCCTATACCTAGTTGTAACCGCACTACACTCTATGTTGGATGAATTTTGAACATATAACAAGATAAAATAATAATAATTAAAAGTCATTAGATAAAGTCTATAATAATAATCCAACAACCTCAATAAAATATCCAAATGGTGCCAACCCTAATTCCAATACCAATACAAAAGCTAGCACTAATACCAATACCACCTATTCCCATAGTAGTTTGACGAAGCCTCAAAATAGAATAAAAGCACATGTAATCAGGACATGGCACTAACTATTAAAAAAATAAAAATCCAAGAAATAACAAAAACTAAAAGATTACCATAGCATGAAATAGAGTGTTCTAGAGTATGGAAGCTCACCACCTCAATCTGATTTTGAGTTGTCCCCGAATCCAAGTCAATGAGCAAGAGGAATAGTAGTATGGATGGTTTGTTCATCACGAGGGGATACTGTACCTGAAAATAGTTAGTAGAGTGAATGCTAGCATGTACTTGTGGATAAAGATAAAATAATTCCATCATTCAAGACAAAATGAAATATCTATATGCAATCATATGTATACATATATATCATGCTAGGATATGGAACAAGGTTTAGCATGCATTTAAAACCTTAACCTAAACTGTGTAGCTCTGTCGTCCTTATTGTCCAGCCACAGGCTATATGCGTTCAATTTCACCTAATAAAAGGACCTCAGTGCGTGTTAGGCACATGAACTAGAGAAAACCTTAGATAACTAGCACATCTCCCAATATATAATGTGTGACATCATGCGATCAATATGACCAAACCTCACATCGGCAAATATGAGTTTTCAGTATTGGTCCTCCCCGAGACCTCCACCTTCCATGACTTTTCTAACAACCCCTTAAAACCCATATTAAGATAAATTACACATTCATAACCATTTACCAAGAAGTCTTTTTAATTAAGCATTAACCAATGGTGTCGTCATAAAAGAAGTAGAGCTTGCAAGTCTATTCCAACCATGCCATATAAATAATTAAACCAAAATTAGACTCCTCAATTTCCAATTAAACTAAGACCATCGCCACCTAGGCCTTCCCCAAGCCATTTGAAAGCAAACCAAACCAATTTAAGTTATATTACCATTGCTTGCATCAAAGAATAGTCAAGCTAGGTGACAAATATCATCCTCATTGGCATTTCAACATAAGGGTTAAGGGCACATAACTTTCAAAATCATAACCAAGGTTTTTGGGAAATTCATAGACCCCAAAATCCAATTACCATTAACATGCATTCCAAAATAGGAATTACAATCCTATAACAAAACCAAGGGATGGGTGAACCGTGACTCTATCAAAATGATACCAACTAAGACTACCAAATAAGGAGACAGGAGAAATATTTTTATAATTTTTTTTCAAATTTAATAAGAACCTAGAAAAACAAGAATTACAATCCTATAACAATACTTCACCCTAAACCATGGGAAGATTCCCTACACCATACTTAAAAACACACTTTGTACCCAAATTATATCTCAAATTCAAGTATAAAAATGTTCCCTAAGGCCTCTAGGTCTAAGTAGTAGCATATTAAATGATAAATGAGGTTCAGTGGACCTCACACATAGTATTTTCCATGCTTCATAGCTTAAATGATGTTTGGTAGGTCCCACACATAGTATTTTCTATGCTCCTTAGCTTAGATTTTCGGTACTTAGACTTTTCATAAACTTTCTCAAAATAAAATAAAATGTGATACTAAAGAAAATCTATGAAAATAAAATACCTACCTTAGCTTGGGTTGTCTATGATGGAACGCCTGATTTAGTGTCATTGAATGACCTATATTACTTTGTCAATCATATTTTGTTGTCCTCTTTCTACTACTTGGAAGCCATGTTCTCACCTTTTTTGTTACCTTTTGAGTGTGTACTCTCGAGGTCTGCATCTTTTTCAACAATACCATTTTAAGTGTCTTCTTTCAGCTCCCCCTTTAAGGTTTTATTGGTGACTATGTAACTCTATGAGATTATCCAAAGAGGTCTTTTATGATGCGCACTTTACCACCCCACACTCATCCACTTCAATAGACGTAATCATACATAAATCCTTATAGTGTAGAGGTGAATTTAGTGGTTTGTATACTTTTAAGACCATCTCTTCATCATGCAGTCTCATTTTTAGAGTTCCTTGTATAACTTCAAACAGTGCTCCTCCCATAGCCAAGAATTAATTGCCCAATATAATTGGTACCCTAGCAGCTGCATCGTAGTCAAGAATAATAAAGTCAACAGGAATAATAAACTTAGAAACATTAATGAAGACATCATCAATGATTCCTTTGGGATGCACTCTCATTCTATCCACCATTTGAAGCACCACAAAATATGGCCTTTGCTTTTGCTAAACCAAGAGTGTCCAAAATAGAAAAGGGCATCTAGTTTATAATTTCCCCTAAATCACTCAAGGCATAGATAACATCATTATCAATTATTTGTATTGGGAGGGTGAAGCTTTTTTTCCTTCAACTTCTTTGGCATACTCCTTATAAAAATTCTACTACACTCCTTAGTAAGTTCTACTATCTCAATATCTCTCATCTTTATCTTATTGGTCATAAAATCCTTCAAGTACTTGGCATAAATAGGCATACCCTACAAAACATCTAATAATAGGAGGTTACTATAAAGATCTCTAAATGTGTCAAAGAAAATTTTGAAATAATAATCCTTCTTAGCCTTTTTAAGGATTTGAGAGAATGGTGGTAGTGGTCTTTTCTCAACCCGCTCAGCTTTCTTAGATTTTGGGTCCTCAGACTTCCCTAATAATTTAGTTTCTTTAGTTGCTACTTCCTTCTCTACTTCCTGTTGTTGAACTAACTTTTCCTATATCTTAACTTTTGCTAGGAGGTCTGTCAATTAGATATCTACCACTTCTCTAGGTTATTGCGATTACTACTTTGGATTCTCTGTGTCACTTGGCAAAGCCACTTGAGGTCTAGCATTCTGGGCCTGAGATAACTACCCCAACTGTGTCTCTAGATTTTTTTAGGCAAGTTACTTATTTTTCTTTTTCCAGCCATTTGTTCGTGATTGTCTAGGTTTTTTTTCAATATTAATGGTATACATGTTTCGCCGTTGTTGAAATTACTGAGTCTGACTTTTATTCTTATCCCATGAATAGTTGGGTTGACTTTGCAACTTGTGATTGTATGCATTATAATAATTTCCCTTCTGCACATTGCCCATAAAAATATAGGTTGACTTTGCACCACAAAATTTTGTAGAGTGAACATCAATACCAAATGTCTCACACCATGATGGGGTTTGTTGGACTATATTTGTCTGATCCCAAGTTTTGTTTATACTCAACTTACTATACTTCATCATCATGTAGTTTTGTAAAGATGATAGTTGAGCAGTCAAAGTCATGACACAATCTACATATATCATCAAGCAAGTTTTTTCAATCAACTATCAAAATATTGCCATGCTAATTAGGATTACCCTAAGAAATTCTATTCAAGATTGTATACAACTTATTATAATTTTTTTAAATAATTGACCACCTACAACTAAATCTAACAAAATCATTTGGTTATGGTCAAGAGCTTCAATAAAAGTATTAGTTAATACCTCATTTGTCTGTTGGTGATGTAGGCAGTCCCTAAGAAGAGATTTGAACCTTTCCAAAGCATAATACAAGTTCTCATTTGACTTTTATTTAAGGTTCAAAATGTCACTACATAACTTCACAGGCTTTTTGGGTGGAATTATTGGATGAGGAATTTCTTTCCCAAATTATCCTATGTAGTGATAGAGTTTGAAGGTATTGACTACAACCAATTTTTTTTCCCTAAGAGTGAGAAGGGTAAGAGTATGATCCTCACATAGCTTGTGGAGACTCCAGTTGGAATGAAATTATCACTTATTTCGAAGAAGTTCTAAAGATAAACTTGATAATTCTTATCTAATAGGCTTTTAAATTACCCACTTTTGTGAAATAGATAGACCTTGTTTTATGTGACGTCAAATTACCTCCAAGTTTTAGTTTATTAATGAGGGAGGTAACATTGGTTGCAAGTGAGATTACAACTGTATGTACCATCCTGGAGAGTGGTGGATCTTCATCCTTTGGTGCAAGAATAACTTCTTCCTTATGAATTTGAGGTATTTGGTAAAGAATTATAGGTTCTCTCCTCAGCTGATGTAAGCGTTGCTCAATCTCAAGATAGGGGTCAACCAAATACCTTTCCCTTACCAGCTTACTTATGTTTCAAACTTGTACACACAAATTCATAAGTTATAATAAAGTTGTTAGTTCTCATAAAATAAAATAACAAAATGAAACTAAGAAAGTATCTAATTTTAAAGTCCCAACAATGGCACAAAAAATGTGGCAAATCTTAGTGGACATGTAAGTGTACGTTCAGCCAAGTAGTAAAGTAGCCTTTAAAAGCCAAGTATCGATCCCATGGGGACTTGTGGGTAGCAACTATCTAACTCTAGTATTACTAAAAAGATTTAAATGTGCAAGAGTGACTAATTGCATTTGAAAATTGAGAATTTAAAGTAACCATAACCAATGTGATATTATATAGTGCTTGAACTATAATGGGGAGAAATCCAGAGTTAAGGCACTAAGAGCAATCCTACTTAGCTGATAATTTCATCAATTTATTTAATTATCTTAGCTGTTGATTCATGAGATTAATAAAATTATATGGGAATGGTCATCCTCTAATCGTCTATATAACTTATACACATAACTATATCATTGAGCAGGATTGTAAGAATTAAGTTAAGTGCATTTACATTTAATCCCGTATATAAAATAATTGGGATTAATTAGGTATATTACTATCATAAACACAAATCGTAACTTCAACCACTCTGTATAAGATCATATTCAATATTCCATGTCCTAATCTATTTTTCTCATTCTAGGCGCACAATAGAAAAATGGATTTATCCTAAGGGTCATGAATCCACCGAATAGTAAATACATGATATATGAACAAGAAATAATGATAATAAGAATAAAAAAACTCAAATATAAGCTTAAGCAATCATTTTCTTCAACTTACCCCTAGAAGAGGGTGTTAAGCCACTCATAGAATTAAACTTAATCACAATACTGAAATTCATGTATGTAATCAAAAAATAAACTAAATAAAAGGATTAAAAACCTAGTATAATCTTCCTCAAGTGTATTCCAAGCCCTATGGTCATCCAAGGTGTGTAAAATAGAATAGGAGGGTCCTTTTTATTGTTTGAACCAAGTGCTTATTTTGAAACCATAGGCGTACCACGCTCTTGCATTGGCGTCATAAGGGCGTGGTATGCCCTTATCATTGATGCACACTGGAACTTGCCAGTTTATTTTTTTCCAAGGGTATGTTACACCCTTATCTCAGAGTCTAGATGGTGTGGAACACCCTAGTGCTTAGAATTTCAAGATTTTTTCACCATTTGGTCCATCAATTTGGCCTTGAGTTCCTCATATTGTGGTTGTCTTTCCATCATTGTTAGACCTTTTTCTATCTCAAATATCAACCTTTAACATGGAACCATATAAAATCAAATACCATGAATTAGTGCTAAATACCACAGAATTCATTAATATAAACTAGAAAAACACCTAACACAAGCTAGTAACACTAGGTTTCATTTATAAACTCTAAGTGATCATTTTCATTCCAAACTTGTTTTCAACACACATTAAACATTATAATCAATTACTTTAACACTTAGATTATATATGGATATTCAGTCATTACCCTCATAAGAAGTCCTTAAAACTAGGCTAAATACATAAAGATTTTGACACTTAGGTGCATAAATCTACCTAAGATCAACGTCGGTAAGACAGGTGGTCTATGACCACCCCCTCATACTTGGCTGGTGGTCACACCAGTATCCTTATCTTTAGATATTTTCTTTCATTCCTCCTCATCTTTCATGGATTGTTTTAAACCTTTTCAAACAGTTTTTTCTTCAGCAGTCTCATTTCAATGCCTTTTTTTATTTTCTCTTCACTACCTTAACTCACAAACTTGCCTTTTTTCATTAGTGGCCAAACTATCTAATCCAAAATTTCACCCTCCTATTATGCCTCTAGAATCCTTGGATCAAATACACCTGGAATAAGTTGCCTCTTTAACTTAGCTATATTATCCTACACTTAATTAAACTCGGTTATAAATCTAGATAGGTTTGAAATTGAGAGTTCTCATAGTCAGTTGTTTACCCTTTCCTTCCTATAATCTATGTGGTATGTATATTTTATATGACTTTATAGCCTCAACTATAATTATATCCACAAATGTTTATCTGCCTTTCAAAATACTTTTGAGCTTTAACTATTTTTATGATATTCTCTGGGATTAACCTGTACTCTAAGTATACTGGTGGAATAGATTTTGTGATCACCGTATCAATATTCGGGTGTGTAGGCATCAACTCAAATACTGTAGAAGGGATCCCTTTAATTTTCAATATCCTTCCTCATTAAAGTCTGAAACTCATTAGTGACAAATCTGATGAATGGTACCTTTGCCTACATACATAACTTTATGATGAGACATAAGAATTTTAAAGCACTAGCAATTGTGGGTGATCGACAAATACCTCATCAGCAATAATTTATCCAAAATCTATCTTTAACTCTTTAGTAAAACTAACGATCAATACCGCTCTATGTAGATCAAGATTAACATATACCCCAATCGGCATCAGCCAAAACTGACCACAGCCTCTTAAAACATTGCCTTACAACTCAGTGATGATTTGTCAATCCTTTCTTTATTTTTCAACCATGATGGCTCGTAATTATTAGTCAACACTCATACTAGAAATAGTTATTGGTTGTGTGCCATAATTAACCAATGATCAAGCTCCAGAGTAATAGTAGGAGCGGTGTCTAGCTGAACAAAATGAATTCATTTGCTGGTATGATCAAAATATACCCTATCACTCCCCTAATTGGTATTTTTGTCCTATTTCATATGTATCCTACTTTTTTCCCATTTAGGAAATGACTCTCCAATATAGCCAAGTAGCTTTAAAAGAATTCATGAAAAATGGTGGGATAATAAGATCCTTAAGGCTTTCTCAAATAACCTAACTAATACTCATTGAATTATGTCTCGATGTACAGATATTCTTGCGTGTCTGTGGTAATGATTTCATACTCTTATATAATGGCCCTTATTCTTCTCTAATTCTAAGTAGGTTTAGTGCCATCATAATAGTATTTCTTTTCTCCCTCAACCTCCCATCTAATTGACTCTTAAACTTTCACTTCTTTGTTATGGGTCACATCACCTTCTTCTTATTAAAGTTCTTTTCAGGACTTGTAGCATCCCTCTATTCACTTTCCATATTCTGGCTAGATCTAGAACTCATGTTTATCTCATACTTATTACTAACCTCCATACTTGATGAATCCCCATCATCAACAAAATAGAAAGATGGTGACAAGTCTTCTCACACTATCTTATATGTTAGGCTGGGGCCTCAGTATCACCCTCAAGTTCATCTATGAGCCTTGAGGTTGTGGAATATTGAGTTGGACTAGTTCTACCCTATCACTCCTTAAAGGCAACTTTTGTGTCATCATATATAAGATTAAAAATAGACTCATACAATATTAAAGTTGAGAAATAGAAATCAACCAAAATTTTAGACACTGTTAAAGAGCGAAATTAGGCTGCTGGTTTGTCACTTAAGAGATAAACGATCAATCGATCCATCATAACTTATTTAGATTAATTGACAAACTTGTGATAGTTCCCTTGATGAATCATTGTAAGGTTAACAGTTTTAAGGCCCCGCACAGTTCCCTCATAGTTTGAGCTGTAAGGCATGTCGAGTGCAGCGTGATTCCGACCTAAAAGATTGAGAATTTTCTTCCTAAGTGAGTAATGTGTTAACCATATAGAATTTATGGCTGATTTAAGCCTTAGTAGTGAAATTGCATCATTTAACTACCTGGCAAATCACGGAGAGGGTTGATTTGGCAATTGTCAATTTCCAGTGAAACCCCGCGATAGTGGCGCATCGCGGAGGAGTCCCAGGTCCTAACCAATGGGAAAACACGATGGCTTTGCATTTTGGAGGTTAACAATTACCCAATTGTAAAATTCTAGTGAGCCACCACGATAAGTGACGCATCGGGGAGACCAATAAAATTGTGTTCCAGTTCAATTTTTCCAGTTTTGCAAAGATGTTCAAAAGGGCACTTTAGACCTTTTCCAAGCCTATAAAATCATGGAAACACTAAATAAAAGCAATTTACAAGCATCTTATGAGGTTTTTCTCAAGTTTTCTCTCAACATAAACCCTAAGTATCCAAAACCTCTTCCAAGAACCTCAAGAATCCACCATGGATTTCCTAAATTGAGTCAAGATTTAAGGTTCCCAAGTCAAGGACCTTAAGAACCCTCATTCTAGAGCAAGAATAGAGTTCCAAAAGTGAGAGTTCATCAAAAGCTTCGAAATCAAGGTATGTGGAGTTTTTGAATAAGGGTAACCCTCTCACCCTTGCACCAAAAAGGCCATTTACATAATGAAATTCTTTAAATATATAAGGTTTTTTTACATGAATTCGAATTGGGTTTTTCACACATTATTATTGAATGCATTATATTGATATTTCCTATGAATTAACAGTCAAATGGCATGATTTGTACATATTTTTTTGAGTATTTACACCTGGGTATAAACCCCATGATAAGCTATTATTTGTATTGTTGAGATATTGAAGCATATCGCTATATTGAGATTTTGAGGTAACTTGCTGAAATTCCCAGATTTCCACATGATTTATGAATCTATATGCTATATATTATGCTTTTGATAAGCTTAAACTTGAGATTTTATTATGGGTTTGTAATCCCTATATGAGACTTGTGAAATTATGAATTCTTGTTCTATGAGCACCTATGTTTGGAGTATTTTGAGATGATTGAGAAATGAATTGACCTAATGGTCGTTGTGCTTTGAAATTCACTTCACTATATGAGATTATCAATTTGATTATTTGGTTCGTGGTGAACCATGTGATTGTTGTAAATGTGGATTTTTTTATGAGATGAGTGCAGATAATCTAAAGGGAGTAGTATTTAGCACAGAGTGGGTAAGTTACTATGGTTTCTTACCCTAAAACTACGTGCCACCATAGGTTGGGCCTGAGGCCGAGTTTATGATGATTATGATTGGGCCTGAGGCCGAGTTTTATTTAGTGATCACTAGACCTAGGTTACACTCCAAGGAAAGAGTATGACGCTCCTCCCCGTCATGGGGTCTCTTCTTTGGAAGGATGAAATATTGGACTCCATGTAGCTCACATGATTTATGTTGGTTACGAGAACCTCCCTTCACATTAAGACTTTGAGATCAAATACCTATTTTTCATTTCCTATAAGATATTTTTCTAAATGGTTGAATTGCAAATATGTTTCCCTAAATAAAGTATTTCCTTGATATGAGTTATTTCCTAAATGAAAGCGTCTTCCCTTGTTATAGTACTTTTATAAATCCTTGAGGTGAGTTGTTTCCATAAACTAGAATGCCTTTCCATTTGAGAAGGAGTGATTTCCCTATAGATTGAGATGAGATATTTTCCTAAAGTGAATAAAATGCCTTCAAATATGTTTTCAAGTTATATGATTTCGAAATCCAAGTATATCAGTTCTAAATAGTTATGAAATGTTAAGCATTGAAGAAGTTTTTCTCTCCATGAAACTTATGCATGAGTTGAAAGTATTGTTCAAAGTCCCTTAGACTTTGGGTTTTGAGAATAAGAGAAGATTTTAAATTTTGAGATTAAACAATGACGACTCACGAGATTTGTGTTACATGCTCCATTCTACATGACTTATGAGCTTTATATTTTATACTTGTTCAAGCCATGTGAGTCATCTCATAATGCATACATGATTTGATTAAAGAAGATTGTTACTATTTTATTCGTATGCATTCACCCCCATATACTCAGTACATTCCAAGTACTGATCCACATATTTGTATCTGTGCTATATTGTGTCATAATATAGGTTCAGGTGCTCAGTCCCTGCCTCGCCCGTGATTCTTTGAGTACCTTGCCTATATTTTGTATAGTGGTGAGTCCTTATGATTCGAGGATCGGTCTTTTGATATTTACCATACTTGCGAGACTATGTTTTATCTTCAGTTCATTTCAAGTCAGTTGGGGACCTGTCCCAATGACTCTCTAGATTTTGATTTATAGAGGCTTGTCAAACTAGTGTAAGACTTGTGGTGTGTCGAGGGTTCAATATTGAGGTTTTGTAGAGATTTCTCTATATTGTGGTCTTATGGACCGAGTATCTTTTCTATATTTCCTTTCATGTGATATGACTATCCTAGTGTTGAGTCTATTCTCATCTTGAATTGAGTGTCATTGGTAGAAACCGTCTCTAAGGGTTAGCTTGGTGCTACTCTTTTCCTTAGGCATCGTTTGACATCCTGAGAGACAATTTCGGTTCATTACAAACTTGGTAATAGAGCCTAAGGTTTCTAAGGAGTCCTAGGGAGTCTGACAAGCCACGTTGAGTAGAATCTTAATCATCGGTGTGTAGCGTCCCACACTTATGATTAAGAGGCTACAAGACATTTTAGGAAAAAGTTATTACTTCTTTCAGATTCTATCGTGCCTATAGTTGTCCCTCTTATCTAATGATCCATGCTCTTCTATTTTTAGAAAATGCCTCCTCGAAGAGCGAATCTATGCAATAATAATGATAAGCCACCTCCACCTATTTATTCTTTGAATGAGATGGTGTCCCATGCTGATTTTAGGGCGGCCTTTCTGGCGTTAGCCCAAGCGGTCACCGCAAATGTTCAGGCCAATAAGTTGGCCCCAGTAGCTAATAAGCAAGGTAGTGATATAGCCGCAGCTAGGATTTATGACTTTATGCTAATGAACTCGCCTGAGTTCTATGGGTCAAATATAGATGAGGACCCACAATTATACCTGGAGGAGGTGAGAAAGACATAGATGTTATGCATATTTCGGAAGAAGAAAGTATTGAGTTGGCATCCTACAGACTGAAGGACATTTCTTATGATTGGGTTGTATCATAGAGGAAAGGTAGAGGTAAGAATAACTCTCTTATGACTTGGCAAGTTTTCCAAGATTCCTTCTTGGATCAGTTCTTTCCACTTAAGATGAGGGAGGCAAAGATTAAGGAGTTCATGAACTTGAGATAGGGATCAATGACTGTTAAGGAGTACCGTTTGAAGTTCAATTAGTTGGCCAAGTATGCTCCTGATTTGATTTCTGACACCCAGGATAGTATGAGTAAGTTTATGACTGGTGTTTCTAGGATGGTACTGAAGAAGTGTAGGGCCACGATGTTGCATAAAGATATGGATCTGGCTAAGTTGATGATGCATGCCCAACAGATAGAGAGGGATAAGCTTAGAGAAAGAAATAGAATGAGGAAAAGCAAGAGGGCGAGATCTAATCAGCATGAGTCTAGCCAGCCTAGGTTTCATGGAGGGAACCTTCTCCAATTTCATAGATGTCCGTCTATTCCAGTCTATTCTTCAGCTAGTGCTCTTATGCCTAGAGGTAGGCCGGAGTAAGGGAGCAGGTCTTTCATGTCTGGGCCACAAAACATTATTTGTAACAGGCCCCATTATCCTTCTTGTGCTAAATATGGTAGAAATTACCTTGGAGAGTGTTTCAGAGATATGAGGGGTTATTTTGGTTTTGACAAATAGGGCCACAGACATAGAGATTATACCCAATCTAGATAGGGGAATATATATGCCCGACCTAAGGCACAGGCTGCTAGTACACCTGCTCTGGTACTTTGCCCTGCCCCTACTCAGGCTGCTTCTTCTAGCACCACTGGCGGTCAGTGCCAGAATAGGTTCTATTCTTTGCCACCCTATCGAGAGCAGGAGGACTCTCTTGATGTTGTTACTAGTATGCTCCATGTCTTTTGTCTTGATGTTTATGTGTTGTTGCACCTCAGGTCAAATCTCTTTATATGACCCCACTTGTGGCGGTGAATTTTGAAATGAGTCCTGAAAAGATTCCTAAGACTTTCCTAGTTTTTACACCAGTCAGAGAGTCAGCTGTTGCGAAATAAGTGTATACAAATTTCCTTATTACTGTGCTTTATAGAGTCATACTTGTAAATTTGATAGATTTAGACATGATAGATTTTGACCTTTTTTTGGGTATAGATTGGCTTCATTCTTGTTATACATCTATAATTGTCGTACCCATGTGGTCAAGTTTATGTTTCCTGATGAACTAGTGTTTTAGTGGTTCGGGAGTTCGGTATCTCCCAAGAGTCATTTTATCTCCTATATAAAATCCAAAAAGCTTATATCCAAAGGTTGTGTCTACTATATAGTTAGGGTCAAGGACACTATGTTCGAAACTCTAATCATTCAGTCGGTTGATGTTGTTAATGAGTTCCCCGATGTCTTTTCGGAAGATCTCCCAAGGGTACCTCCCAATAGAGAAATAGAGTTCGGAATTAACCTTCTTCACCACACTCGTCCTATTTCCATTCCACCATATCGTATAGCACCTACCGAGCTTAAGGAGTTTAAGGAGCAACTCAAAGATGTCTTAGATAAAGATTTCATTGGACCCAGTATTTCTCCTTAAGGAGCACTTGTTTTGTTCATGTGGGCAACTGTTTTGTTTGTGCGGAAGAAAGATGGATCTTTTCATATGTGCATTGACTATCGTCAACTGAACAAGGTCATAGTCAAAAATAAGTATCATCTTTTGAGAATTGATGACCTATTAGATCAGTTGCAAGGTGCAAGTTATTTTTCCAAGATAGACCTTAGATTCGGCTATCATCAGCATAAAGTGAGGGAATGTGATATTCTAAAGACAACCTTTCGAACCCATTATGGTAAATTTGAGTTTCTAGTCATGTCTTTTGGGCTAACCAATGCCCCGACAGCCTTCATAGACCTTATGAATTGAGTGTTCAAGCAACACCTTGATATATTCGTCATTGTCTTCATAGATGACATCCTTTTGTACTTCCATGATGAGAAAGACCATGTAGATCATCTTAGAATTGTCTTGGAAGCTCTTAGAGATCACCTATAGTTTTCCAAATTCAGTAAGTGAGAATTTTAGCGAAGGTATGTAGCCTTCTTAGGTTATTTTGTTTCAGCCAAGGGTATTAGAGTTGATCCCAAGACATACAAGCTGTGAGAAACTATCCTATACCCATCTCTCCTTTTGACATTAGGAGTTTCCTATGTCTAGTGGGCTATTACCATTATTTTGTTGAGGGTTTCTCTTCCCTTGCATCTCCTATGACCCGGTTGACCCAAAAAAAGATTAAATTACAGTGGTCCAATTCCTGTGAGAAGAGTTTTCAGGAGTTGAAGATTTGACTCACCTCAGCCCCTATGTTGACTTTGCCTGATAGTACTGATGGTTTTGTGGTGTATTGTGATGACTCTAGAGTTGATTTGGGTTGTGTGCTATTGCAAAGGGGTAAGGTTATAGCCTATGCCTCTAGACAGTTGAAGCCGCAAGAAAAGAACTACCCGACCTGTGATCTTGAGTTAGCTATTATGGTTTTTTCTTTGAAAATTTAGACATACTATCTTTATGGTATCCATATTGATATCTTATTGATCATAAAAGCCAGCAGTACATGTTTACCCTAAAGAAGTTGAATCTTAGGCAGAGAAAGTGGTTAATGTTTTTGAAAGATTATGATATAAGTGTATTGTACCACCCGGTCAAGGCTAATATAGTAACAGATGCCCTTAGCAGATTGTCCATGGGTAGTGTTGCATATATTCAGAAAGGTAAGAGAGAGTCAGCGAGTGATGTTCACTGTCTGGCTAGGTTGGGTGTTAGATTACTTAATTCAGTTGGTGCAGAGTAGTTCCGAATCCTCTTTAGTTTCAGAAGTGAAGTAGAAATAGGATATGGATTCTAGTTTGGTCAAACTGAAGGAGTCAGTTAAGGACCAAAAGGTCAAAGTTTTGTCCTAAGGGGGAGATGGTGTGTTGAGGGTGCATGGTATGTTATGTGTTCTGTGTGTTGTTGATTTGAGGCGGAGGATTATGGGTGAAGCGCATGGCGCACATTCTATTCATCTCGGTACTACCAAGATGTATTGCAACTTGTGGGAAATCTATTAGTGGAACCCAATAAAGAAGGACATCGTCGAGTTTAAAGCAAAGTGTGCGACATGTCAACAGGTTAAGGTGGAGCACCAAAGAATGGATGGTGTGATGTACGAGTTTAGTATACCCACTTGGAAGTGTGAGATGGTGAATATGGACTTCATGACCGGGTTGCCTCTTTCGCACCGTCATCATCAATTCTATTTGGGGTATTGTGGATAGGTTCACTAAGTCTGCACATTTCTTGCATGTGCATACAACTTATATAGTTGAGGATTATGCTAAATTGTATGTCTGGGAGTTGGTCAGACTACATGGAGTTCCCTTTTCTATCATTTCGGATAGGTGTACTCAATTTACTTCTCAGTTTTGGAAGGCATTTCAGCAAGGTCTTGGTACCCAAGTTCTTTTGAGTTCATCTTTTCACCCGCAGACAAATGGTCAGGCTGTGAGGACCATTAAAACCCTAGAGAATATGTTGAGGGTGTGTGCTCTTGATTTTAAAGGAAGTTGATATGAGCATTTTCCATTGATAGACTTCGCCTATAATAATAGTTTTCATGCTATCATTGAGATGTCACCATTTGAGGCTTTGTATGGTAGGATGTATAGATCACCCATAGGTTGGTTTGAAGTGGGAAAAGCTGTCACGTGTGGGCGTGATGCTGTGCTAAAAATTACAGAGAAAGTTAAGTTGATTAGAGAAAGGTTGAAGATAGCTCAGAGTTGTCAAAAGTCTTATGCAGATGTGAGGAGGAGGGATCTTGAGTTTAAGGTAGGTGATTTGGTGTACTTGAAGATTTAACCCATAAAAGAGGTGAAAAGGTTTGGTAGAAAGGGAAATCTTAGTCCCCGTTATGTTGGCCCATATAGAATCTTGAGTTGTGTTGGTAAAGTGGCTTATATGGTTGATTTTCCCTACGAGTCTTCTGCCGTTCATCGTATCTTTCATGTCTCCTTGCTTAAGAAGCATATTGGTGATTCCTTTGTGGTTTATCCTTCAGAGAGTGTTGATATTAAGGATAGCCTTTCCTTCGATGAGATTCCCGTAGAGATCCTAGATTTTCAGATCCGTAGACTAAGGAACAAAGAAGTTCCCTTTATCAAAGTTTTGTAGTGGAACCTATCTATTGAGGGTGCTACGTGAGACGCTGAAGCATATATGTGAGACAAATACCCGCACCTCTTTACTACAAGTTCACATCAATCCAAAGGTACCATTCTTCCCTGATCCAACTTTTCTAATCTAAAGTTTAGCTATGCATCTATCTTTGTATGAGTTCTTCCAATATCCGGATTAAGCATGAGTTTAGGATGATCTTGAACCGTTTAGTAATTATTTCGGCTATGTGAACTCATTTTTTCCTATATTTTGAGACTAACTAGCGACATTCAAGGATGAATGTTCCAAAGGGGGAGATATTGTAAGTCCCCGCAAAGTTTTCTTATAGTAGGAGCCATAGGGCGTGTTGAGTGAGGCATGATTCTGGCCCTAAATAATTGAGAAGTTTCTTCCTAAGTGAGTGACATGTTAACCATATATAATTTACCTAATTTCTAATTTTTGTCATGTAGGAAATCAGATAAGCTTTCCATCGATATAAGATTTGCCCAAATTCGACATTCAGGTAAGAAGTTATTGTTAATTTAAGACTTAGTCGTAAACTGCATCATTTAACAGCCTGGCGCATCGTGGAGAGGCTTGATTTAGAAATTGTCAATTTTCAGTGGAACCCCATGATAGTGGAGTATCGCAGAGGAGTCCTAGGTCCCAACCAATGGGAAAACACGATGGCTCCGCATCGCGGTGGCTGCCAATTTCCCAATTGTCAGATTCTAGTGAGCCATAGCGATAAGTGACGCGTCGCGGAGACCAATGAAATCGGGTTCTAGTTCAATTTTTCTATTTTTGCAAAGATGTTCAAAAGGGCACTTTGGACCTTTTTCAAGCCTATAAAATCGTGGAAACACTAAATCAAAGCCATTTACAAGCATCTAATGAGGTTTTTCTCAAGTTTTCTCTCAACATAAACCCTAAGTATCCAAAACCTCTTCCAAGAACCTCAAGAATCCACCATGGATTTCCTAAATTGAGTCAAGATTCAAGGTTCCTAAGTCAAGGACATCAAGAACCCTCATTCTAGAGCACGAATAGAGTTGCAAAAGTGAGAGTTCATCAAAAGCTTCTAATTCAAGGTATGTGGGGTTTTTTAAGAAGGGTAACCCTTTCACCCTTGTTCCCAAAAGGCTATTTACATCATGAAATTCTTGAAATATATGAGGTTTTTTTACATGAATTTGAATTGGATTTTTCACCCATTATTATTGAATGCATTATATTGATATTTCCCATGAATTAACAGTCAAATGGCATGATTTGTACATGTTTTCTTGAGTATTTATAACTGGGTATAAACCCCATGATTTTACTCCTTGATAAGCTATTATTTGTATTGTTGAGATATTGAAGCATATGGCTATATTGAAATTTTGAGGAAACTTGCTGAAATTCACAGATTTTCACATGATTTATGAATCTATATGCTATATATTATGCTTTTGATAATCTTTAACTTGAGATTTAACTATGGGTTAGTAAGCCCTATTTGAGAGTTGTGAAATTATGAACTCTTATGTTATGAGCACATATGTTTTGGGTATTTTGAGATGATTGAGAAATGAATTGACCTAATGGTCCTTGAGCTTTGAAATCCACTACACTATATGAGATTATTGATTTGATTATTGGGTTCGTGGTCAACCATGTGATTATTCTAAAAGTGGATTTTTTTGTGAGATGATCGCAAAAAATCTAAATGGAGTAGTATTTACCACCGAGTGGGCAAGTTACTATGGTTTCTTACCCCAAAACTACGTGCCACCGTAGGTTGGGCCTGAGACCGTATTTATGATGATTATGACTGGGCACGAGGCTGAGTTTCATTTAGTAATCACTAGACCTAGTGTCAGGCTTGTGATATGTCGAGGGTTCAATATTATGGTTTTGTTGAGATTTCTCTATATTGCGGCCTTATCGACCGAGTATCTTTTCCATATTTCCATTCATGTGATATGACTATGCTAGTGTTGAGTCCTTTCTTATATTGAATTGAGTGTCATTGTTAGAAACTGGCTCTAAGGTTTATCTTGGGGCTAGTCGTAGCCTTAGGCACCGTGTGACATCTTGGGAGACGATTTCGGGTTGCTATAATAGTCTATCGGGTAAACCATCAACTTTATCCATAATACTAAAGAAATTTAAGCGGTGGGTGATAATTCAAGCAATAGTTTATTGACCAATCAGTCAAACCTTAACCAGTGTTTAATGATTTATGTAGTTATGGGATGGATGATCCAACAGTCCATTATACTCTCCATCCCAACTATTAGTTTTGCAAAATTGCCTTTAAGGCATTTTATCAAACAAGTGGTGGGCTTGAATTTTTGCACCCAATAATATGATAACCAAAGCTTATAATCTCATAAAGTTTTATTCTATATTGGGGTTACTTATACTTCACCCCTATGTTAGCTCTACCACAGTATATCAAGAACTATCATTATACTCACAAGAACAACATGAAGGGAAATATCATATTCAACTAATTTATTAGCAACCCATAAAAATTATCAACTTATGCTAGTAGTTCAATACATTAAAACATACCTATCTATGAATGGACTTCTCAAATTATCCTTGTGGACTAGCTGAATATCTTAACTAAAATGCTCAAATTAACAAAAAGACAATAACTTAAAGGTACAATGATAAGATTTTTAGTGATGGAATAAGTTGGGTACAGTGGTGGAAGATGAAATGTATGATTAATGGGGAATGAATATAATTTAATGTTGATGAATGTAGGGATTTTAAGTCATTTGGTTAGGTGAAGAAAAAAGATTGTGGTGACCATGGGAATGATATAATGTCACTTAATTTACATATAACATAATTAATTTAACAAGGGTTAAGGATTCCAATTCTTAGGGCCCTTCTTTGAAATCTACCCTTATAGTTAATAAATTTCCTAAAGTGTTTCTTGATGATCGTCCCGGTATTTCTCCCGGTAGGGAAATAGACTTTGGGATTGTCCTTCTTCTAGAAACCCGTCCTATCTCTATCCCTTCCTATAGAAAGGCTCCAACTGAGTTGAATGAACTTTAGAAGCAGTTAAAAGATCTTTTTGGTAAGGATTTTACTTTCCCTAGTCTTTTACCATAGGGTGATCCTTAGCTTTTCATATATGCGAAAGATGGTTCCCTTCGAATATGTATACACCATCGAGTGTTAAATATGGTGACAGTGAAGAATAAGTATTCTCTTTCTAGGTTTGATAATATTTTTAACCAGCTTCAGGGTGCTTACTACTTTTCTATGATTGATCTTTTGTTAGGGTATCAGCAGTTGAAGATTAGGGAGTGGATGTCCTAAATATGGCTTTACATACCTGGTATGGCCAGAATAACTTCTTGGTTATATCTTTTGCATTAACTAATGCCCTGTCGGCATTTATGGATCTTATGAATTAGGTATTTCATCAATTTTTGGACTTATTCATCATTGTATTTATTTATGACATTCTTGTATACTCCAAGAGTAAGGAGGATCATGCCAATCACCTTTTTATGGTGTTTTAGACTCTTAAGGATAAGTGTTTATGTGCTACGTTCGCAAAGTATGAGTTCTGGTTGAATGTTTTACTTTCGTGGGTCAAGTTGCTTTTAGTGAGGGGATTATGGTGGATCAACAAAAAGTTGAGACAGTTAAGAAGTGGCCTAGACCCATGACTCCAACTGATATTCGAAGCTTCTTGGGTTTAGTTGGGTATTATAGTAGGTTTGTAGAGAGTTTCTTATTAATTGCTGCCCTATTGACTTAATTAACACACAAAAAAGTGAAGTTTCTATGGTCCGATGCTTTTTTGGGTAGTATTGAGAAGTTGAAGGATAAGTTGACTACAACTCTAGTTTTGATCCTACCCAACGGTACTGATGGTTTCGTTGTTTATTCTGATGCATCTCGTGTGGGACTGGGTTGTTTTTTGATACAGCATATTATGTTTGTGGCATATACTTCTAGGCTTCTTAAGGTGAATGAGAAGAACACTCTGGCTCATGATTTAGAATTATTTGTTTTAGTTTTTCCCTAGAATATTTGGTGCCATTACTTGTGTGGAGTTCATGTCTATATAAATTTAGACCATCAGAGCTTGCAATATGTCTTCATACAGAAGGAGTTAAATCTCAGGAAAAGAAGATGGCTTGAGTAACTCAAGGATTATGATATAAGTCTTTATTATCACCCAAGTAAAGCTAATATAGTTGTTAATGCTCCTATCAGGTTGTCTATAGGTAGCTTGTCATATGTGGAGGAGGAAAAATGAGTGTTGGTGAAAGATACTCAATGTTTGGCTACTCTTAGAGTTTTTTCTTTTTGACTTTGAGGATGCAGGTTTGATATTTGAGAGGTGGTAAAGCCATATTATTATGCTAAGGTGAAGAAGAAGAAGGTTTTGGAATGTATCTTGATAGAGATTAAGGATGATGTAGGTCAATAAAAAGTCATGGATTTTGAGATTGGTGGTGATGGTATCTTGACATAGCAAGGTAGATTTTGGGTTCTTAATGTTAATGGCCTGTGACGGAGTATCTTGGCTGAGGCTCATGAGTTGAGGTAAACAGTTCATCCTCGTTTGATGATGATGTACCATGATTTAAGAGAGATCAATTGGTGGAATTATATAAAGAGAGATGTGGCAAATTTTATCCTTTACCCAAAACTAAAAGTGGAGAACTTAAGGCCTGGTGGTCTATCTCCAGTGATGTAGTTCCCGTGTGGAAGTGGGAAGTGATAAATATTGACTCTCTTACTGGTCTTTTGTTGTCTCAAAGTCAGTTTTATTCAATTTGGGTCATCATTGATAGGATGACTAAGTCTGCTCGATCCTTGAAAGTAAGGACAAATTATTTTATGGAGGATTATGCTATGATTTTCATTCAGGAGATCACTTAGTTGCATGGTATGCCTGTCTCGATTTTATCTAATCAAGGTACGTAGTTATCTTATCACTTTTTGCATTCATTTTAGAGAGGTTTGGGAATAAGGTAAACCTTAGCACAACTTCCCACCCTCATATAGATAGACAAGAAGAGAGGACTATTTATACATTGGAAAATATGCTAAGGTCTGGTGTGACTGACTTTAGTAGTAGTTGGGTTGATCGTATACTTTTTATAGAGTTTGCATCTAATAACAGATATCACTCGAGCATTCAAATGGCCCCGTTCGAGGCTTTGTATGGTAGGTGGTGTAGGTATTCTATTGGGTGGTTTAAAGTTTGTGAGGCTCGATTATTTTTCCCTGATTTGGTTTACCAAGCTATGGAAAATGTGAAGGTGACACGTAATACGCTTTTGACCACCAAAAGTTGCTAAAATTCCTATGTAGATGTAATGCAAAAGGAGTTGGAATTTGATGTTTGTAATTTAGTATTATTAAAGGTGTCTCCAATGAAAAGGGTGATGACGTTCTAAAAGAAAGGGAATCTTAGTCCTCGCTATGTTGGCCCCTACTTGATTTTGAGACAAGTGGGCAATGTGGCTTATGAGTTGGAGTTACCTTCAAATTTGAGTTCTATCCATCCAGTTTATTATGTTTTAATGTTGAAGAAATGCATGGGGGCTACTTCCATGGTTGTTCACTTACAGGATGTTGGTGTTTCGGATTCCTTGTCTTATGAGGATGTCCCGATTAAGATTTTTGATAGGCAAGTACTTCGTTTAAGGAATAAGTAGTGGGCTTTTGTGAAGCTTCTATGGTTGATCCGAAACGTCGAATAAGTTACTTGGGAAGCTGAAGAGGACATGAAGTCCAAATATCCATTCTTGTTTCCCCCTTGGGATAATCGTGCTTAAGGTATGTGTATTCCTTAATATCTTTATTTTCTATCTTTGTTAAAGAAAATTATGGTTGTGTTCTATGTTAAATAATGCTATTAGATTCCTTGATTCATTATTTGGGGATAAATGATTGTAGGGGGGAGGAGAGAACGTTACACCCCGAATATTGGTCCTTGGAAAATTCATTAATTTTGACCTTACTACCTATGTCACGACTTTGGTGATGTATCATTAAGACTCCTCACAAGTCATATGGTTTTGATCGTAGCTTGACTAGTAGGTTATCAAGTATTTCTTTAAGTTTCTATTGAGATCACGACATGCACCAAATAAGTCGTAAAGAGTCATTATGAGTCGTAGATCATGAATCGTAGGGCGGTTAGTATAGTGCCCAAACATTTTTTGGTGGTCACGACTATTACCATACGAGTTGTGTAAACTAATTCCCATGATTTACAGGTGCAAAGTTGCTGAGACAAAAAGAGCCACAATGAGCCAAAAAATGATCAAATTGGGAAAAGAAGTGCAAGAGCTGGAAAACCTGTTAAGACTAGGCCTCAGGTACCGTGATTGTAGAGTGGCCACCGCGATCATGGTAGGTTAAGAAAGTCAAAAGGTAGCAATCACGTGATGAATCCAGCGATCGCAGAGCCACGATCGCGGTTAAGCCATTGCGATGGCAGTATAGCAGGACTTTTTGCCAAGGGCAAAGTTGTAAAAGAACTTAGCTAACCCCAAATTCTATTTTGAAAAAAGTCTCAAAACCCTTATCATTCATATATATCCATCATTCCAAAACCCTACCTGCCATACATACTTTAGGGTTTTTGGTAATTTCTTGGAATGTGGAGCAAAACTTGTACTAATTTTGATCTACAAAAACATTAGAGTCACTTTTAAGTGTAGATTTGGCATCACTTATTGAAGATTCATTGGATTCTAAAGTGTGGTTTGCCCTCTCTATATTTGATTATCGATAATTTTATGTTAATATTGCTTTATTTCTGTTTATTATCATTATGGTTTTCTCGATCTACCACTTGGGATTATGCTAGAACAGGATGCAATTATGTGTGGGTGGTGATATATTTGTGTTGATTCTAGTTGGTTGATGATGGTTTCTACTATTTCTTGGTTGAAATGGTTGGGATTCTGGGTTAAATCCCAGAATACCCAAATGGTTTTGATAGATGAAAATCCCAAGCTCTTGAAAGCTCAAACCATCCTTAAAGGAGGGGATTGAGTGAAATTTAGGAACCTTCACCATCCTTGAAAGAGGAATGTGGGAACCAAAGAAATAGTAGACAATTTATGGTTATGTCTTGCCAATTTTTTGCTTAGACATATGGGTGATTAGGAGGTTTACTAAACCATGGGTATATTCCTAGAAAAAGGGATACACGATTGAGTTATTGGGTGGATTTAATTGACACATTCGTAAGGTACTTAAAAGTGTTAATGAGTGACATCTTTGAGGTTTTGTTGAAAAACTAACCTCAAAGACCTTAAATCTAACCTACCAACTCATCAATGATTAGAAGTTTCACCAAATTATCATGTTTCCATGCGTAACTTACCCCTAGGAAAGCATAGTCCCAATATCCATTTTAATTCATTATGCTCTAATTAGTTAGTCTCAAATTAGTCCCTTAGAAGCCCAAGAATTACTTTCAAATTAAAAAACATTGAAAATCCCAAAACCATCTTGTACCATAGGTTTTAACCCTAGCAATAATTATTTATTTTTAATTTGCTCACTCGTCACTCACATTGATCCTCATGGATTCGACCCACACTCCAAAGTTGGGTAAATAAATTAATGATGATTGTATTTCACTTAAATTGACATGTAAGATAAGCATTATAAAAAAATTTCCAAGTTATGATCCATCGATGAGTCGATGATCCATCGCTTGGGTTGTCCCTACTTACAAAAATTTTTCCTTTAAAATGACCTTGTGAAGATTTTGTTGATAGGCTATTACTTAGGTGACAGTCTGTCAAACTCTCCATCAGTGCTTATCCTAAATCAACCATGTTTTACTCACTTGAAATTATTCCATTGTCAGTCCATCATCTAGTCGATGATTTATCATAGAACCTGTTGCCCTTTATCCAAAATTAAGGGTTTCCCAACTTTCTTCGATTATCCTGGATTAACTACTAATCAGTTGTTCAAGGGTTTATTTGACTAGTCGTTAATAACTATCTGTGTCCATTTCTCTTTGTTATTTTTAGCCATATATACTTAGCATACATATTATAAAGATTATCCTACTATAAATCTAACGACGTGATTTTATAAAAAATTATGGGTTGCTCCCACTAGCGTATGTTTTAACGTCATGGCATGACTCATGTAACTTGATTACATAGACTTCATCGAGATATACCAATGTTTCCACATATACTTCTTCTTGTTTGTCAAAATAATTCTTGATACGATGTGCATTTACTTTAAACAGCTTATCATCCCTATTTTCAAGCTCTATCTCTCCAGATGCAAGGACTTGAGTTACTTTAAATGGATTAGACTATTTTGATTTTTGTTTCCCTGGGAATAATTTGATCCTTGAATGAAATAGCAATATCAAATACCCTAATTAGAATTCTCCCTTTTCAATCTTTTGTTCATGGAATAATTTTATCCTCTCTTTATAAAAGCTAGACTTGGCATATGATAGGATATGAAACACATCCATTTCATTAAATTAATCTAGTCTCAAATCAGCTACTTCTTTCCAACTCAAGTTTAATCATTTTTGCACCCACAATGTTTTATGTTAAAGATCCACCGGTGGATGACATGCCTTTCTGAACTCCAATTGGTATGGTGACATACCTATTGTTGTCTTAAAGGCGGTATGGTAAGCAGAAGGGGAATCATCATGCTGTTGTGACCAATCATTTTTGTTTGCATTCATAGACACGGAAAAATCATCTGAATTTCCTTGTTTGACACTTCTACTTTCCCACATATTTGGAGCTGATAAAGTTGCAGTCACCATGTGTTGCTTTACACCATATTTCACTAATGTATCCCTAAACACTTTATAGAAGTAGGAGCCCTCATCACTTATTAGTATATACGGAATGCCAAAAACTGAGAACATATTCTTTCTCCAAAAAAATACCATACTTTTTGCTTTATTATCAACCAATGCCAGTACTTGTACCCATTTGGATACATAGTCCACAATAGCCAGAATATAATTGTAGACATAAGAAATCCCAAAGGGGCCTATAAGATAAATGCCCTACAGATAAAATAGTTCTACCTCTAGCATGATTTACCTAGACCTCTCTTGATGCTTAATGATCCATCATTATCCTTGGTGTTGATAGAAAGTTCTAACAAAATCATAAGCGTCCTTACGATTAATAGGCCGGTAATACCAACTCTACAAAATCTTTCGGGTTATGCGATCACCTGCATAATTTCATCTTACAAAAAAGAGTGACATGCCAACAATATATCTAAAATCTCCACCCCTAGCACACATCATTGGTTAATATTATCCTCAATAAATAAAAAAATTAAGGCACATCATAGAAGTACCTATTCACATCTTCTAGGAATATCTTTCATTGCTAAAAATTCAGGTCTTCTTAAATAATATCACTTACATGATAATTTCTATTGTCTGCACAACTAGGAAGAAGGTCAATGGTAGCTACAATTACTTGTTCATCTGGAAAAGAATCATTAATCATCAAATCCTCTTCTTTGATCCCTTCATTCTCTAATCTGGATTGATGATCAGCTGCTTGGTTCTCATAACCTTTTCTATCCATGACTTCAAGAATTAATTCATATTGGAACTACACCTATATAATTAACCAATGTTTGGCATCTTTCCTTGCCATCAAGTACTATAATGATTTGTGGTCTGTGTGAACCACAACCATAATTCCAAATAAGTATGCACTAAACATCTCAAAGGCATACACAACAAAAAAAAAAAGCTCCTACTTCATGATACTGTAATTCTTCTGATCTCCATTTAGTGCATTATTTGCATAAATATATTGGCTAGAACACTTTTTTCTTCATTTTCTCAAGAAAAACACCAAGCGCCACTATGATTGAATCACACATCAACTCAAAGGATTTGGATCAACTAAATGCAATTATAATGGGTGCTTCAACTAATTTTTCCATAAGACATTGGAATGCCTTTAAACAATCATTCTTCCATTCAAATGTCACCTCTTTCACCAATAGTTTGGACAATAAGCTGGCAATCTTAGAGAAGTCTTTGATGAACCTCCAATAGAATCTTACATTACCCAAAAAAATTACACACCCTTTACCGTGATTGGAAGAGATAGCTTCTCTATTACCTCAATTTTATCTCTATCCACTTTGATCCCTTTTGTCGAGATCTTATGGCCCAACACTATTCCTTCATTCACCATAAAGTAGGACTTCCCAATTAAGCACCAGATTAAAATCTTCATAATGTTATAATATGTTACTCAAATTCATCAAATAGTCAGCAAATAAATCTCCTACTTTTGAGAAATTATATACTAACACTTCCAAAGTGTCCTAAATCATATTAAAAAAATTAGTATCATACACCTTTAAAAGGTAGATGGAGTATTACCCAACCCAAACAGTATCCATTTGAATGAAAAAGTTCCACAAGGGCATATGAATGTAGATTTTTCTTAGTCCTCCTATGCAATGGGGATTTAGTTGTACCCAGAGTATCTATTAAAAAAATTAATACCAACCTCTTCTAACTAGTCTATCCAATATCTAATACTTGAAAGGCATTGGAAAGAAATCTCAGAGTGTCCAAGAGTTGATCTTTCTGTAAGCAATACATAATCTCTACCCCGCGACTGGCCTGAGAGGAATCAATTCATTTTTCTCATTGGCCACCATAGTCATCCCTCTGTTCTTTGGTATGTATTGGACAGGGTGACAAGTGGTGATTTTAAAAATCATTCGCACTTAACTTTCGTGCATACTACCAAGTTTTATATAAATAAATGAAACATAATTATCATTTAATACACTAATACTTATATTTTATAGGCATAGAGTTAGTGAGATAAAGATTAGTGGATTAAAGCTAAAATATATCAAATGGAAGCAAAGAAGTGAAGTTAAGGATCTGGAGAAGTCATCAGCCCCAGTTACCGTGATCATGGGCCAAAAGTCACAGTCAAGGTCAGTCAAGATGGTCAATGGAATACGATTGTGCAACCATACCACTATTGCATTGGCACGGTCATGGACAACCTCTTGCAATTGCAACTAAATTGGAAGATGCCTAAGGCTAAGCCAAAAGACGTGTTACCTATAAATCAAGATGAAGAAGATGAGTAAGATGAAGAATAAGTGGTAGAGGTTAACAAACCACAAAGTGAAACAACGCCTACCATCCAAGTTCCTCCCTCATTCCCTCAATGATTTCAAAGAAAAGAGAAAAGCGACAAGCTATAATAATTCATGGCCAAGCTTAGCAATCTATTGATAAACATCCCATTGCTGGAAATCCAAGAGATCCCGTGATATGCTAAGCTAATGAAGAAATTGATGTTGAAAAACAAAGTTAGCAGAGGTGTTACCATTAAAGTTACCCAGGGTTATAATGATATTATGCAAAGTATAGTGGTGGAATCAAAAGATGATCCCAGAGCTTTCACAATTCCTTATACCATTTGAATGCATGTGTTTGCAAAAGCCCTATCTAACCTTGGTGCAAGCATCTACCTTATTCCATTTCTCATCTACAAGAAAGTTGGTTTGAATGCCCCTACCCCAACCTCTATATTGCTTTGAATGGTGGACCGGTCTATCAAAAGGCTGGTGGAAATTTTATTTGATGTCCTAGTTAATGTGGACAATTTTATATTTCCGGCAGATTTTGTGATCTTGGATTGTAAAATGGACCAAGAGGTACCTATCGTACTTGTTCGTCCATTTTTAGCCACAAGAACAGCTATTGTCAACTTATAAATAGTGGAAATGAAGTTTATAGTACTAGAGGATAAGGTCAGTTTCAAGGTTTGTAAGATGAACATACAATCCATGAAGCGTCAAGTTGTGTACGTGGTATAGGTTGAGATTAAGGAGGCGAATGAAGGTTGGATTTAGGAACCACCTTGAGGATTAAATAAAAAAGAAGATGCCATGGCATGTCATTACCTAAGGCGCTGTGTGGAAGGCAACTTATAAATGCCAATAAAGTGGCTTGTATCCTTTTGTTATGATTTGGTAGTCTAGATGTTCATTTTTGTATTTGAATAACTCTTGTATTTGTGGCACTGTGGAGTGAATTGGATGAGCTTAAAAATAGAAAAGTAAGAATTTTTCCATTGAAAGCTGAACAGGGGAAAATCTATGAATTTGAGAGTTGTACTAAACAGGGGAAATAGAGGAGCAGAAATGCTCTCAGTTATCATGATCGTGAACCCTAGGTGCGATCGCGCTTACACATCTATTTGCGATCACGAGAACCTGACCGCGATTACAGTCAGTTCAATTATTTAACAACTAATTTCTCCCTAATTCCCTCACACTCTCTTTCAAGATTTACTCTCTAATTGGACTAAATTTTAATCAAGTTTATGAGCTCTCCAATAATATCCTTGCATATCACTTGCATTACAAATTTGGTAGGTGCTATAAATCCATGCATTAAGTTTTTAAAAAATAGGCCATAGAAATGCATGGGAGAGGGCGTAAAACTTTTATTTTCATACTTCTATGTTTTTAAACTTTGTATTTATGTGGTGTTTATCTGCTTAAGTATGGTGTGCACATAAGTGGGGAAGCCTTGAGTACCCAAAAATGTATGTAAAAATGAATACAAATAAAGTATACACACCAAGTGCTTGATATATTGCCCAAATAAATATTCAGTAATGGTTTTTGTATTCAAAAGTGCATAGTCAAGCACCTAATATCAATTATCAATGGTATGAATGTGAATCCATATTTTAAAGCATGCTAGTGGCCTAAAAATTTGGAAATTTTGAACATCGAAAGATGTTGAGGAACCGGTCTCAGTTACCGCAATTGTGGTCATTGGTTCGTGATTTCGGCAACGCAAATGCTTCTATGGCTCATGTTCACGACAATTCAAAATGGATATAGCTTGCGATCATAATAACCAAGGAGCTTTCCTTCCCGACGCAAAAATCCTTCACTCCTAGTTTTTAGCCAAACACCACCAATTGCCCATCCACTGAGCTTTGGTGGCCAATATGGCAACGTTTATGCATGAAATGTCATTGATTAATATAATGTGTGCCTAGTGATTTCAGGATAATCTCATGGAAAAGTATGATCACATTCCATTCATGGCACCCGAATTCCACACTAACTACTATAGTTATATTTTGAGGAATTTGCTTGGAGAATGTGCTGGAAAAGCTTCCGGCATTTAATGAAAAACTTGAGACAACAGGGTGGCGGTGTTTTACCCCGGATCCACACAATGAAAATGAGCAATAGGTCCGTGAATTCTATTCCAATATTAGAAAAGTTTCTTTCTCTGATCCATCCAACATTAATATTAAGATTCGGGGAAAAATTATGCACTTTTGGGTAAAGCAAATCAATGGTATTTACTGGCTCCCACATGTAGACATGGGAGGATCCAAAGAAAAAGGTTGTAATATGGGAAGTTTGTTAGTGAGAAGATTGTGTCTCAGAAAGGAAGTCTCTTGAGAGAAAACTAAGCACAACATCTCTGTGAGCAACTTCACTTCTGAGGCTTAAATTTGGTTGCACATTATATGTAGCCGAGTCTTTCCTTGGACCCATATGATAGCAGTCCCAGATCTATCTGCTAGGATGGTTTGTTGCATTCAATATGGCATTTCTTTGGATGTTGGTAAGTTGGTGGTAAATAAAATGGACTACTTCAAGGATCAAGGAGGTACATATCTACTCTTTCCTTCTTTGATTACTGAGCTTTGCAGAAAAGCAAGGGTTGACGAGTATATTGGATATACTTGGGTGCTTCATTCCCCCTAATCTACCTCTTAAGGATTAAAGGGAAGGGCGCACCAGGAAAAGGTAAGAAGAGAAAGATCTACTTGGGGAAGTCGGCATGTACTGAATTCTAGTCGCATAGGCCATCTACCACTAGCCCGCTTGTAGATATTTGAGTTGATATTTCAATCAAAAAACTTGTGTATGGTTTGCCCTAGGGATTGGGAGAGCCCTCCACTACTCATAATTCATATGTGGAATAGGTCGATTATGAGAACTACAAGGAAGACCAAAAGATGCAAAAAGCTATCATTGCTAGGGTTGAGAAAGCCTACTACTCTTCTGCAAAGTTATGTTGAGACCTCTAGAGTACACATGAAAATATGGTCATAAGGTAAAAGTAGAGGGAAGAGTTCTGTATCAATATGTGGAAGGGAGTGAATGGCCTATGGAATATCCTAAAACACTAAGATCAACTTCCTTCCTCTTAGGTAGAGAGTGATGATGAGGCCCCAGCCAAGTGGTCTAACCTTGAGAATAATGATAATGATGTAGAGTCTGGGAGAAATAGAATACCTTGACGTAGTTTTAGGGAGCACCATATCTCTTTTATCCTTGATAATTTATTAAGTACGGAAACTACTACCTTTTAGTTAGGGGTGTCTCCTTATTCATTTGATTTAGGACTGTATTATTGATATTTCTGCATACTTTTCTAATCTTTTGGATGATTCTTATTTTTGTTTGGTCTGTAATATTCAGGAACAATAATGGTACGCAAACTTGCATAGATTAGTTACTTTATTCTATTTCTATTTGACTAGTTTTTTACTATGATAGACTAAGTGATGACATTTACAAAGGAAAAGCTTTCTTAGTGGGTTTTTATCCATGGATGCAGTGGAAGTATGAGTATACATTGCATCAAGGTCAATGAAAGGGAAGTAGAGTACCTATGGAATTGATGATTTGGGATCACATTCATACCCATTGGTGAAGTCTGAGTAGCCGTATAGGTGGTTTGCGCATATTAGAGCGACAATGTGAGAAAATATCTTAGGTTGTTGAGATTATTAGAAAATTATGCGTGCTGCGGATACAAATCAAACCCCCCTCTCCGTCCAAAATATTTGAAAAATTCAAGAACATGGGTGCGAGCAATCTTCTAATGAAATTTGTTTTTTTTCATGACTCTAAAAATTGACTTTAGAGTATTAGTTGGTACTCCATTTTTGTCTTGAGTGGGAGGAACAGTTGAACCCCCATAACAAGATTCACATGAAATGTGTGGCAATTTATTTATCTATATCTCAAGAGTACTTGTGCCATCTAGAACTCGCCCCATTAGTCTTTCAAGGCTAAATTTTTATTATATTTGGTTGGTAAAATGATCGCTGGCCACTTTTGTGATATTGGAAACCCATTTTAGCCTAAAAATCTTACCAATGCATAGATATAATCCTTAGTCTCCCACTTCATTCCTTTGGACTTTTATTTAGAAAACACATTGCAAGTCGTGACCCTTCTATTATGTCTCTCTTGAACCCTATCCTCCTTGAACTTAATAACACAATTCAAGAATAAAAGCCTATGTTAGGGGTGGTAAAACTTTAACGTGGTGTCTTTGGTCAACGAAATCATAAGAAAATACCAACTTTTTTAAGCAAATAAAGGTAAATGATTAGAAGAAAGAAAAGATCCATCCAAGGAAGGAAATGCATGAATTTTGTGCAAAAAAATAAGAAGAAAAAAAGAAATAAAAAGAAAGTTGGTAAAGCAAGAAAGGATAAGTAGGCAATGATGAAAGAATAGGAGTGTCCCAATAGCAAAAATGGAATGAGTGTTATGTAGAAGTTCACGGTGGGTCTACCCTTCTTATCCTAAATTGATGTCATACCCTACCATAAATCTACGTTACAACCTCAAAAAAGCTCTTAGTGATTTCCAAACAAATATGGTCATTGTAGTAAAGATTAAAAATAAGGGCAAGCCTATGGTATGATACTTGTTAACATTGAAAATTTCTTAAGGGAGAGAGTGTTTGTAGTTAAATACCTTATTGCATCGTTTATAGCTAGGTGTTTGAATTTTCTTTCACCTGAGGAGGCATATGATCAAGTTGAGGTGGGTGATTTTTTCACCTTCCAAACATTGAGGCAAAAGCAATTATAATGAAGTTTAGGTCAAGAAGAGAGTCAGTTCTAGAGCATTAGTAGTTGTCACATGGTTGTACCTTAAAAGTCTACTGAGTCCTTCAATATTCTATTTTATGTTGAGGGGTGTCCTCAAAATCAATTTTCAAATGCGTGAATAGCTTCTTGTGGTAGTAATCAAGTTAAACTCATCGTGATCCTTGGGTAATACAATGTTGGTATACATGTGAAGTTATCTCATGACATAGGTTGGTATTGCTTGAGGACAAGCAAAGTTTTCAGTTGGAGGTATTGATAAGTGGTAATTTTTCCACTCATTTGCACTCAACTTTTGTGCACAATACCATGTTTTGTATAAATAAATGAGTGATAATCAGGATTTAATAGACTAATACCTATAATTTTTAGGCATATAGTTGGTGATATGAAAAGTTGTGGATTAAGGTAAAAAAAAAGATCGAGTGGAAGCAAAGAAGTACAAATGAAGACCCGGAAAAGTCATAAGCCTCAGTTACCACGATTATGGTTCAAAGTCCATAGTTGTGGTCAGTCAAGATGGTCCATGTAACATGATCGTGGAACCATTCCGCAGTCGCATTGGTGCGGTAACGAACAACCTCGTGCGATAACGGCTAAGCGGGAATGATGCTAAGGGTAGTTTAGAAATTTTAGTTGGCCGAATCACACACCCTATATAGTCAAAAACCCTTTCTTCTTTTGATATTTCTTACCTCATAAATTCGTTTGAATTTGAAACAAGAATCTTAATTGTGCAAGATTGTAACTAATTTTAGAGACTTAAACTCTTAGATTTTTGTGTAGGATGGATCCTTTGGATAATCCTTATGGTTTATCTTTCTTTACTTTCTTCCTGGGTACCTAAGTAAATTAGTCTTGGTAGTGTGTTGAGCTAAAAGTGTAATTATGTCTGGTTGTTGTTGTGTTTGCATTATTTTTAGTTGTTAAGTGGAGATTTCACCATTGCTTGAGTTTACTAGTTGGAATTAGTGGGTGAAAACCCCTAAATATCCATTTGGTATTGATTGTTGCAAACCCTAAACTCTAGAAAAAATTCATCATCCTTGAAAAGGGGATGAACGTGAACATTAGGTAACCCATACCATTGTTGAAAGAGGGCTATAGGGGGACAAGGAAATGGTGGACAATTAAGCATGTGATTTTCTACCTTTACCAATCTTAGACATAAGAGTAAATGTAGGGTAAGTCATGTCATAGGAATTTTCCTAGAAATAGGGATGTCTAATTGAGGTGTTGGGTGACTATAAATAACACACTCCTTAGGTTCTCAAAATATCCAGTGGGTTACATCTTTAGGATTTTGTTGAAAGACTAACATTTAAGACCTTCAACCTAGCCTATATGTTTCTAAATAACGAAGATTCATGTGAAACAATCATTAGCTCACATGCTCTTTACTTTTAGGTAGGCATAATGCCAAGATCACCTCTAAACTTGATTTTAAATTAATAGTGATATTGTAGTATATTGTTTGACCAAAGATTGTTATAAGCAAATTCAAAACCAAACCCCCCATTTTACTTTAAATATTGCTTTTGTGTGCATTTCAGGTATCCTTTTAGTAATTAGAGCACCCATAGACTTGACATTTGCATTTCACTCCTTGTGGATGCGACCCCAATGCGAGTTGGGATATTACAATGACAACTTTACCCTTTTAGAATGGGGTTAATTTTAGCGTTAACAGAGGGCTTGCCCATTTACTATATGAGATTGGTTATAACACATCTGTATAAAGCCTCTTAACTATCTCCTTCTTTAGACCTCTACTGATGACTTAAGCCTCTACTGATGTTTGATAGTGGTCGTACAATCTTCCTCCAACTGAATCTTATGATTGCATAATTTGGCGAGATACCTATGATGTTTGCAATCATCTACGATATAGATCTTTTCTATCTTCTCAAAACTAAAACGAGTGCTTCAACCTACAGCTCAATAAAATCAGCTATAATAATCATTAGCAATGTGTTTCTTTACCCTAAAACACATATTAAAGATGACCTAGTATTTTTTTAATTCAAAAATAGGTGGTTCTTCAATAGATGGATTTGCAGGTGGTGTCGAACTATTGTTTAGGTGTAAGTCAAATTTCTGTCAATTATACAAATATGAACCCATTCTGGTCAATGCACACAATCTTTTGTCATACTCATTAATTTTATTGCTATCATTTTTTATCAGTACAAATTCTAAGGTATCAATAGAAAATTGCTCATCGACAGGTATCACTACACCACTCTAATCATAAACATCAATAACAAACCATATTCGTGTCCTTGGGTTGATCCATCAATTGGCAGACAAAAAAATTTACTTTTTCATCATTGAGCTTGAATTTAAGTATATTTTACTAAATATTCACCAACACTCTCCCAGTGGCTAGAAATAGTCTACCAAAGATTATGGGCGCCACAAAATAAAATTTACAATCAAGGATAACAAAGTACGTGGGAAATATGAAATCTCCCACCTTCATTAGCACATCATACAAAATACCTACTAGCCTCTTGGATGAATTAACCGCTATCAACAACTACAAAAATGTTGGTTTGGTAGTTCCCCAACTCAACAACCGATAAATAGCTAATGGAATGGGTTAACACTTTCCCTATGATCAGAAAGTGCTTTAGAAAAAGTTAACTAATGGTACATGTTATAGTGAATACTTCCAGATTGAATTTCTTTTGAACCAATAATCTCATGTAAATAGCACTATAATAATGAAGATTATATACTGGTTGATAACTCACTATCCCTTTCTTTGTGACCAAGTCTTTAATGAACATCGTGATATTTGTTCCAAAGCCTAAATCAACTGAGCATTAATGGACAATTATTTCAACATGGCCATGAACTTGCTGAACTTTCCATTTTCTACTTTGTTCTTCACCCGTCATGGAAAAAGATAAAGAGGATGAGCTAATTCAGTTAAAGATATCTCTCTCTTTACTCTTTCATTTTTTCCAACTTATTATAAACCTTTTATCGCACCCCAGATTTTGGTCCTTTATAAATTCCTAGATTTTGAGCTTACTGCCCAGGTCACGACTTTGGTGACAAATCATGAAGACTCCTCACAGGTCATAGGGTGTAGATCGTATCCTGACCAGTAGGTTATCTAGGATTTCATTAAGTTTCTATTGAGATCACAACATGCACCAAGCTAGTCATAGAGACTCACTTTATGAGTCATAAAGAATGAATCGTAGGGTGGCCAGTGTAGGTGCCCAAAATTTCTTTGGTGGTCACAACTATAATTATACGATTCATATGGTCTAGTCATAGGTCGTAGTGTGTGACTTGTTACCTAACAGATGAAGATTCCTTAAGTGACTAACTAGACCACGACTTATAATTGCTAGTCGTAAGGTTACCCTAACAGTCGTAAGGTCACCCATAATGACTTGCAATAGTTCTCTATAATATTAGTAGAGGAACCTTAAACATTTTATTTTTTCCCCAATAGGTAGCCACAACCTAAAATACCCTAATGGTCCCCATAAATTCTCACTACTCAAACAATTGCTCTTTTGTCTTCTCTCAAATTCCCCATTAAAAGAGATAGCTAGGGTTTAAAGAGTTTGGTCTTTTAGGGCCCAAGAGTGGTTTCTTCTCCAAATGTCTTGGAGATTAAGTTATTTATCTTTCTCCCTAACCATGTTTTATAACTTATGGCATGAATTGATTTGGTATTCAAAAAATTTTGCTGTGGATTTTGAATAATAGGGTGAGACTTTTGGGTGAAGATTGTGTAAATGCTTTTCCCAGGTATTTTATGAAATATTTATGCTTTAAATTGATAATTTGTAAACCCATTAGGTTTCATTGGCGTGGTTATGTAATGGAGACTGTAGATACCCCAAAATATTTGGATTTTGGTATTAAAATTGATAAGAACCTCATTCCACTTGCATGATTGGTTTTGGAATTTGAATAATCATTTAGTTTTGCCTACTAATTTAGACTAATGACTTATATGAATGGATAAAATGGTTTTGGAAAGGTTTTTATGGCCATGGAATAGTTTTAACTTAGGAATTCAGAGTCGTATTGACCGAAGGGTTAAAGTCCCGCTTGGCTAGATGATTTGGTTTCAACTTCGTCCTTTGGATTCCTTTTGGCTAAGGGGTTAGAGTCCCACTTGTAAAAATGCTATGGTTCCAACTTGAAACGTTATATTCTTGTTACCTAGTGGGTTAGAGTTCTAATTGGAAACTTTTTTGATTTGGCATAATGAAATATGATTGTAAGCTATACTTGATATGACTATACCACTTTATATTGCCTAAATGAATTACACATTGATTAGATTAATGGATTATATGCTAAACATTTTAATTGGGCTTAAAGGGGGTTGCATAGGTTGCCATGAAAGTGATGGTCCCAATAGGACTAATAATGGAAACAATATTTTCCGATGTAGGGGTCTAAGTTACCGGGTGTTCAAGTTTCCCAAGATATATGACCGGCAGGTTAAAGTATCCTATACATGTATATATCATATTATTCTCCTATTTTTATGGCTACACGCACTAAGGCCGGACCTGGGGGTGAGCGTTGTTTCCTATGTAGCCCGTGGATACTATCATGACGGTTAAGCTACAGGACCTAGGATATTGTTTTGCTTTCATGCTAAACTTTATTCCCCATCCAACATCTTATATTAATGTATGCATGGATGTATGAATGTGAACATGTATATTGAGTTGAACTGGATTTTGAACTAGCATTACTTTAACCTTATATTGAGTTACATACCAACGCTCACCCCGCTAACCATCTTCAGGTGTTGTATCCTTATTCAATGTAGGTAATAGAGACACTTCTACTTTTTTGTGTAGTGGTAGAATTTTTGTGTTGTCAACAATCATCTTTGAAGTGGTGATCTTCTATTTTCGGAAAGGGTTATCATTTTGAAGTCTTGTTTCTCTTATGTCTTAGACTATTAAATTTTTTTGTCTATCATCGGGGGTATGTCACGATTAGAATGGTTTTAGTATTTTAGAGGCTTTGTGGATTATTATCAATTAGGATGTTGTTGAAATTAATAAATTCCCTTTCGAGTTGCTTATCTTGTTATATGTTCGAAATTCATTAGCTACTAGTTGTATTGTGATCTAATTGGATAGGCTAATGAGGGTGGTCTTTAGTCCACGGTGGACTTGACATACCTGTCACAGCTAGGCCCTAGTTCCAGCACTGACAAATTGGTATCAGATATTAGTTTCATGGTTAATTGGGTGTTCACAAAGCCGTGTTAAGTAGAGTCTATTTTATTGGTGTGTAGCATGCCACACCTATAATGGAGAGACTATGAGCCATTTAGGGTTGTTTTCTTTTTGTGATCCATTTTCATGCTATAGAGTCTATGGTCTTGAAATCTCCTCTAATTTCTTTTCTTCATATTTCAGATGATGCCTCCTAGAAGATCTCATGCTCGTGGAACCTCTTCTATCCCACCTAAGTATAATATTGACAGAACTCATCCTGCTTGTAGAGTACAAACCCAGTCTAAGGTCCCATCTCCTGATTACACTACTCCTCATGGAGTTCTACCAGCCCCTACCACTCCTCCTCGATCTTGCTTGAAGGAGATATTTCTAATGTCGAGTTCCATCAGGCTATTTATTTACTAACTCAATTGGTAACTTCTCAGTCTCATCATCCTGATGTGTTGGTTTTGTTGCTCTAAATTCTGAGGTCAGTAAAGTTGGCCAATTCATAAAGTTGAATCTTTTCACCATTAATGGATCTAAGGTTTAGGAAGATCCTCAAGTGTTTATTGATAAGATTGAGAAGATATTCAGGGTGATGCATGTTTTTTTCTCTGAAGCTGTGAAGTTTTTCACATATTAGTTTAAGGATATGCCATATTAGTTATATGATGAGTGGGAATAGTTGAGAAGGGATAACATTGAGTTCTTTGGTGGTTTTCTTGATTGCTTCTTTCCTAAAAAGTTGAGAAAGGTGACGAATGAGGTGTTTGTAAATCTTATTCAAGGAAAGATGAGTAAGAAGGAGTACACCCTAAAATTTTATTAACTATCTCTCTATGCTCCTAAGCTAGTGTCTACCATGAGGTATAGGACAATGACGTTCACTTCGAGCTTATCTCGGGACTTGGTGGTGGAGTGCAAGGCTGCAATGCTGAATAATGACATTGATATCTCTAGGTTGGTAGTGTACATGCAACAAGTAAAGGATGAAAGGAAGAAGGAAGCTGAAATAGAGATAAGGTAGAGTAAGAAATTCAAGTATTCTTAGTAGGGTATAGGCCAGAAGAATTGTTGTAGAGATGGTAGGCAGTTGTCTAAAAACAAATAGGGAAATTGTTATTCTTATTCTATGGTTAGTACTCTATATCCAAAGTCATCTGGTGATCGCCCCTTTTATACTAATGGTGAGTTCAAGGCACAAGGCTCCAAATCTCAGTCCAGTGGAGCTCAGTCAACTCCATCATATCCTCCTTGCAGATTTAGTAAGAAGGAGCATCATGGAGTGTATGATGAGGAAAGGAATCAGTGCTTTAGGTGTGGTTAGATTTGTCACATGCAGTAGGAATATCCTTCATCTAGGGTTGCTACGGGAACAAATAAGGTCTCGTTGCTACTTCTTCAGCTCCTGCACCAAAGGGTGCTACTTTTTGTTTTTGCACGGGTCAGAACCATCTTTATGCTCTTTCCACCCGTTAGGAATTAGATGCATCTCCTGATATTGTCACTAGTAAATTACTGTTGTTCTATCGTGATGCTTATTTCTTACTTAATTTGTGGTATACTATTTCTTATGTGACCCCTTGTGCGGGTATTGATTTTGGCTTTGGTTTTGAGTATATTTTTGACCCCTTTTCTATATCTACCCTTGTGGATGACTCTATTGTGGCTAGAAAAGTTTATAGGGATTGTGTGGGATCTATGTGTGGTAGGGACACGTTGGTGGATCTAACAGAGCTATATATGATAGACTTTGATGTTAGTTTTGGGATAGATTATCTTCATTCTTTCTATGCATCTCTTAATTGAAAAACCCAAATGGTAAGTTTCCAATTCCCTAATGAACAAGAGATAGAGTGGGAAGGTAGTTCCTTAGTACCTAAGGGACATTTTATTTCGTATCTTAGAGCCCCAAAATGGATTTCCAATGGTATCAATATAATCTAGTTTGGGTTAAGGATTCAAATTCTGAGGAGCCTTCTTAGCAATTTGTCTATGTAGTCAATGAGTTTCCTAAAGTGATTCTTGATGATTTTCCTGGTATTCCTCCCGATAGGGAAATAGACTTTGGGATTGTCTTTCTTCCAGATCCCCATCCTATCTCTATCCCTCTCTACAAGATAGCTCTAACTGATATCAAATAACATAAGGTATACTTAAAAGATCTTCATTATAAGGGTTTTATTTGCCCTAACATTTCCCCATGGGGTGATCCTTTGCATTTTATGCATAGAAAGATAGTTCTCTTTAAATATGTATAGACTATCGGCAAATGAACAAGGCGACAATGAAGAATAATTATCCTTTTCCAAGGTTTGATAATGGTTTTGACCAGCTCTATGGTGCAAATTACTTTTCTAAGATTAATCTTCAGTCGGGGTATCATCAGTAGAAAATTAGGGGGCGTATTTTCTTAACATAACTTTCCATACCCAGTATCGCCACTATGAGTTATTGGCCATGTCTTTTTAATTAACTAATTCCCTGACAGCATTAATGGATCTTATGACTTGGGTATTTCATCAGTTTTGGAGTTATTCTTTATTGTATTTATTGATTACATCTTGGTATACTCCAAGAGTAAGGAGGATCATGCCAATCACCATTGTATGGTGTTGCAAACTCTTAAGGATCGGTGTTTGTATGAAAAGTTCTCAAATTGTGATTTTTGGTTGAATGTTTTTTTACTGCGCCCAAGCTCACACACAAGTGTTGGTGGTCTCACCAAGTAATACAGTGGCCTCAAATAAAGCGAATATTGATCCCTCAGAGACTTGTGTTAAGCTTCTATCCAACTCTAGTTTAACAATTGAGATTACCTAGTGCAATCATAACCGAAAGAGTTTGAAAGTTTATAACTAAAAGTAAACTAAAAAACTGCAGAAAAGTAAAGACTTTGGACAATCAATGGATTAAAAGCAGGGGCTAAATCATTATGAACAATCACAATTTGCTATTGAACTTCGTCAATTAAGTTACTTATCTTGGTTGTTGATTCACAATGTTAATATTATGATCATGGTCTCCCTACCTCTAGCCACCTATCTAAATTAGACCCACAACTACATTGTTGAGAGAGGAAGTGAGAACTAAGATGAACGCATTTGTATTTCATCCCATAATTAACCAAGTAAGGCTTCTAGTTATATCCCTATCATAGATGCTAATTCAAATCCCCTATTTTATAAAGGAATAGGAACCCTACTATATTGACCCCCGAGTTTTATCTTCCTATTCCATCTCCTGATATTAAAAGGTAGATAATATATGTGTTCTAAGGGATATTAGATTTAGAGTTATTAGAATATATATGTTAGAGTCAAAATTAGATTTAGAGTTAAAACAATAGATTTATAATAAATTAATTATGCGAAGACCATTTAAAAATAGAGAAGCTTTTAGAAAAATAAAAGAATCTTTAATTAGTAATTATTCAGAATATATAAGTCTAAATAAAACAAAAGAAAATCCACAAAAACTAGCCTACTTAATTACATTAATATCTAGTATTGAATCAAAATTAATAACACATTTAAAATCTAGAAGAATGAAACATATACTGCCTAATTATAATAAAATTAGATTTAGGTATCCACCAAGATATTATAAATATAATTTAAAATGAATAAAGTACAACGATATAAAGAATTAAAACAAATTATCTCTGAAAAACGTAAAGAATTAAAAATAAGAATAGAAAGACTAAATTATAATATATTTGCCGGAGTTAGTAAAAATTCAATAAATACACAAAAGGATGAAATATCAAAATTAGAATCACAAATAGATAGCTTAGAATATATATATCAACATGACCTATTCACAATAAAATGAATAAAGAAGAATTTATAATAGATGAAAAAATATATGAAAACTATGAAGGATCAAAAATAAAAATAGTATTTTCTAATCTAGGACGAAGATATAAGAAAATAGGTGAACACTTATATCTAATGTTAGAAAAAGAAGAATTAAAATTAGAAGATAAATTAACAGCAATGGTAAGAATAGAAAAAGAAAATGAAGAGATAGATAGGAAAAAAGAAATAGAAAAAATAAAACAACAAACTACGGAAGAAATACGAAAAATAGAAGAAACCAAAAATAGTAGAATTGCTGAATTAGAAAAAGAATTACAAATGTTAAAAGAATTGTATGAACAAAGACAAAAAGAAAAAGAAGAAAAAGATAGAGAACAGAAATTACTAAACGAGATAAATCAATTTAAGGAAAAATTAGAAATAAAAAACGAAGAATTAGAAATAAATAATATAGATATTGAAGAAATAGATAATTATGAATCCGAAGATAGTGAAACATATACAGAAATATTAACAAATACAAAAAATTTGGAAATCAATGAAAAAGAAATTAATGAGGAAAACTTAGAAGATACCCACACAGAAATAAATACTCTTGATAAAAAAAAATGAAAATATAATACCTAAAACAACAGAAATAAGAAAACCTATATATTATAAGAATAAGTTTAAAAAATATAATGAATATGATAAATGGATACCAAAACAAATAGTGAATAAAAATTATAACTTTTTAGATCTAGATTGTGTAATAGATACAGAAAAAATAATACAATTATGGATAGGATACATGACAAAACAATTATTAGATAATAATATAAATATAACAGATGCACCGGAATATATAGAAAAAACATTAATAGGATCAGTAAAACTATGGTTTGCAAATCTAACTGAAAATAGCAAAAAAGTATTAAGAACTAATAAACCTATAGAAGGAACATCATCGACAACAACTAAACTAACACCTATAGAATTATTAAAAAAATATGAAACAGCTATAAAAGATGAATTTGGTAGTACGACAACAATCGAAGAAGAACAAAATGAAGAAAAACATACAAATAGAAATTTAATGTTAAAATTAGCAATATGTAATATGTGTTATATAGATGAATATACTTGCGCATTTAAAGAATATTATTACAAAGGAGCATATAGTATAGAAGAAAGTAAAGAAATAAGAAAATTATATTTTAATAAATTACCCGAGCCATTTAGTTCGAAAATAATAAAAAGTTGGGAAGAAGCAAAAATAGTAGATACGTTAGGAGCAAGAATAAAATATTTACAACAATGGTATAGAAACTTATGTGAAAAATATAGAGAAGAATTAAAAATGGAAAAAACATTAATAAGAAATTTAGCTTGTTGCAAAAATAAAATAGCACCCCAATTTGGATGCGAAGAAAGATATTATAAGAAAAGAAAAAGACATAAGAAATATAAGAAGTATAAAAAATCAAAATATAAATATAAAAAACCAAGAAAGAGATATTATGTAAAAAATTATAAACATAAGAGGCCATATAGAAAAAAGAAATCTATAAAAGAATGTACTTGTTATAATTGTGGAAAGTTAGGACATTTAGCTAGAGATTGTAAATTACCTAAAAATCCAAAAAATAAACAAATATCAGAAATAAAAATAGAAAATACCGAATACATGCAGATAGATTATATAGATTATGAATTAGAAAGTGAAGATAGTATATATGAAATTTCAGAAAACGAAACAGATAATGAAATACATAGCGAAATAGATGAATCAAATGACTGAAGAAGATATAAAAATCATAACAAAGGAAGAATATTTAAATGATGAAGGAACAGAACAAAAAATAATATTTGACAGTAATATATTTGATGAAATAAAAGGAAAAGAATTAGATTTAAGTGTAGAGAAAATATTTAAAATACCAACAATAAAAAATATTTTTACTAGGAAAAAGGATGAATATTATGTAGTATGTCAAAAAGAACATGTAATAGACTGCAGATATGCAAAAGGAAAAGCTAGTATACCACTGGTAACAAAAAGAATAATTAATAAAGAAATAAATGACATAAAAAGTAAAGGAGATCCAATAAAATATGTACACCTTGGAGGTACAGAGATATTAATAAAAGCATGTTGTAGAGAAGGAATAGATACACCAATAGAATTATATTTAGCAGACGATAGAATTATAAAACCTATAGAAAAAAGCATAATAACTGCCGTAAAAGGGAATCTAATATACCAAAAATTTAAATTTATAATAAGTGCAAATTATTCAGTAGCAGTAACAGATAGGAATATAGATAAATCATTAGTATTATATTGGAAAATATCAGGAATAGAGTTAACCCAGGAAGTAAAATATTTACAGCAAGATGTAAAAACCTATATGTATTAACAACAAAACATAAAATAACAGGAAAAAATAAGATTAACAAAATACAAATAGAAAGCCCATTCGAACAAATAGTAAAAACAATAGATTATAATGATTATACCTATAGAGACATAGATACAGAAGAAAATTTAGAAATAGTAAATGATAGAATAAGTACAACGAAAAGAATAGCTAATGAAAAGCCAGAATCATCAAGCTCATCAAAAAGAACAAGTTATGAAACAAACTCAATAAGTAATTTAAACCAATATTACATAACAGGAAAAATAAATGAAAAAGAATATTTATTACTTTTGAACACAGGACAAGAAGAAAATTATATAGCAAAATATCTAGTAAAAAATGAAGAAATAAAAACCGACAATAATATATGCCCAGACTTACCAAGAAGTTTAATAAATAATAAAAATCTAGCAGAAAAAGAAATAATATTAGGAGTTAGAAAAATAAAAATAGAATTCGAAGTAAAAGAAGAAATGCAAAAAGCAGATATAATATTAGGAATAAAATGGTTAGAACAAGTAAAACCATATAATATAGAACATACACAATTAACCTTAACATATAACCAAGAAAAGTTATTCTTAAAAAGAGCCTTAACATGAAATGAAGATACATGTATTAATGAAGATAGTAGTAGAAGGATATTACAGTAGATATTATACGCCTATGATAGATACAAGAGCAGAAGCTAATTTATGTAGATATAATTGCTTACCAGAAAGCAAATGGGATAAACTAAAAACACCAATAATAGTTAAAGGATTTAATAATGAAGGAAGCTTAATTACTTATAAAGCTAGGAATGTAAAAATACAAGTATGGGATAAGATATTAACAATAGAAGAAATTTATAATTATGAATTAACTTCAAAAGACATACTTTTAGGAATGCCATTCTTAGATAAATTATACCCACATATAATAACCAAAACAGACTGGTGGTTCACAACACCATGCAAACAAAAAGTAAGAGCAAAAAGAGTTAATAATAAAATAAGAAAGAAAACTGATTGGATAAAAGGAAGTGAAAAAATTACACAAAAGTTAGAAAATATAAACAATACTGAGGATACAGTAGAACTAGTAATATTTTCAATAAATAAAACAGAAATAACTATATTTTCAATTAATAAAATAGAAATAATTCAGAAAAAATTAGAACAATTATATAGTGAAGATCCATTAAAAGGATGGGAAAAACACAAAACTATCATAAAAATAGAATTAATAGATAAAAATAGCATAATCACACAAAAACCATTAACATATAATTTTGATGATTTAAAAGAATTTAAAATGCACATAGATGAATTATTAGAAAAACAATATATACAAAAAAGTAATAGTAAACATAATAGTCCAGCATTTATAGTAAATAAACACAGTGAACAAAAAAGAGGAAAAAGTAGGATGGTTATTGACTATAGAAATTTAAATGCAAAAACTATAACATATAATTATCCGATACCAAATAAGATATTAAAAATACGACAAATCCAAGGAAATAATTATTTTAGCAAATTTGATTGTAAATCAGGATTTTACCACCTAAAGCTAGAAGAAGAATCTAAAGAATTAACCGCATTTACGGTACCACAAGGATTTTATGAATGGAACGTGTTACCATTTGGATATAAAAATGCACCAGGTAGATACCAACATTTTATGGATAATTATTTTAAACAATTATCTAATTGTATAGTATACATAGATGATATATTATTATATACAAAAACCAAAGAAGAACATTTAAAATTATTAGAACAGTTCACAGATATAATAGAAAAATCAGGAATAAGTCTAAGCAAAAAGAAAGCTGAAATTATGAAAAACCAGATAGAATTTTTAGGAATACAAATAGATAAAAGTGGAGTAAAAATGCAACAACATATAGTACAAAAAATAATAAATTCGAAAGAAGAATTAGATACAAAAAAGAAATTACAATCATTTTTAGGATTAGTAAACCAAGTAAGAGAATATATCCCAAAATTAGCAGAAACCTTAAAACCACTACAGAAAAAATTAAAAAAGGATATAGAATATAACTATGATGAAAAAGATAAAAAACAAGTTCAAAAAATAAAATTACTTTGTAGAGAATTACCAAAATTGCAATTTCCAGATGAAAATAAAAAATTCATATATATAGTAGAAGCAGATGCAAGTGAATATAGTTACGGAGGAGTACTTAAATATCGATATGAAGCAGAAAAAATAGAACATCATTGTAGATATTACTCAGGTACGTTCAACGAGACAGAAATAAAATGGGAAATAAATAGGAAAGAATTATGTTCATTATATAAATGTTTATTAGCATTTGAGCCATATATTGTATATAACAAATTTATTGTACGAACAGATAATACACAGGTACGCTGGTGGTTAACAAAGAAAATACAAAATTCAGTTACAACAAAAGAGATTCGAAGACTAGTTTTAAATATATTAAATTTCACATTTACAATTGAAGTGATCAGTACTAACAAAAATGTTATTGCAGATTAGATATCAAGACAAAGCTACACAGACTGAAATAGTAGAGGAAGATACTCTAGAAAAAATACTTAACACCCTAACTACGCTTTCTATGAAAGTGGACAGTATGGGTAATGAGATAGAAAAGCTAAAGACTAATGAAGATAAACTGAAGTCTATAGCTA